>NW_005842675.1:397986-500903 GCF_000455745.1 Alligator sinensis | reverse complement strand
CCCCCCCCCCCCCGCCCCACCCTTGAACCAAACTGAAGGAGGTGACAGCAACCACTGACCACTGTAGGAGATTTGTGGTTCAATGGTGTCAACTTAAATACTAGCTTTTCACATGGCAACACAAAGTTGTTTGGTTTTTGGTTTTTTGGGTTGGGGTTGTTTTTTTTGTGGGGGGGAGGGGAGGGTTGGGGGGGAGGTTTGCTTGTTTGTTTTAAAGCAGCAGCTTTGCAGCTGACAGCAACAATTTTACATATTCTCCACATTCTATCCACTATCACAACCTTGCCCTTTGCCTTTTTGAATGGAAATGCTAAATTCTGAAAGCTTATCTGACAATAATTGTCATAGATTTGAGCCAGTGGTGTTATAAACCATGCAAAACATTATGAAACATTCGAACATTGTTATTGTGGAAACTGCACACTTATCTGCATTAATAGTGACATCTGCTCCAAAGGGGATTAATGTGAGGTGCTAATTGGCATTTCTGGGTAATATTTATGACTTTTGTATATTGAATATGACCTCTGGCTTTTGTTTCTAACAACTTTGTCAGGTTAGTTAGAATGAGTAAATATCTTTTCATCCTTAGCACCACTCAGATGTCTTTGTATTTTAGAGTCATCCTTCCAATCAGTATAGCCCAAGCCTATATATAAATAATTATCCTCTTAGCAAAGTTTCCAGTGTGTTCATGGAAGTCATGTACAGTATGCTTCCTTCCTTTGTGGAAGGAAGTATACAATACCTAAAAACAAACAGGAACACTCTGTAAAGCTCTGTAATTTCTTAGCTTCCTGAGGATCTTGGATTCTTTGAATAAAAAGTTTGCTTTTACCACTAGTTTTTAAAGGTCTAAACAAGCTGTAAAGGTTCATTATGCTTCGGTAATAAGTTTTGACCTTTTATATATTTTCCTCTGTTGGTCCAGTCTGAACACCTGGTCTCAGCTAACTGCATTTTTTCTGTGATGTACTGTATTGTATTCAGAACACACTCTTAAGTGTTTAGTCCCAGCAGCGAGAGTCATCACACATGATTTTAAAACACTATAAAACAGGTTCTATACTGTGTAATTCATCTGTACTTTAGTGTATCTAGAGCCAAGGACAGCCAGAGAAAACAGAAGATCTTGTCCATGTCCAATTAAAATTGCCCTTTACATTCTTTCCACCCAATTACTGTCTTAACACTACTGCAAAAATACAACCCAAAAGAAAGATATATCCTAAAAAGTAAGCAAGATATGAACTGCCCACAGCAAGTTAGGAATCATGGCATCACATCTTGGTAAGAACAAGAAGAAATAATGAATTATTATTCCTCCTGAAACTAGGTATTGTGAGCAGCCTCATTGCTATGGTGTTACAGAGGCTGGTTGGAGTCCAGCATATACCCCTAGAAAGTATTTGCTACACATCTCTAGCAAGTTGGTTTGACCCTTTAAGTGAAGCAGCAAGCCCTGGGATAGAAACCCAGCTTTAGGAGATAAAAGGCCATCTGCTGTGCCTGGAGAAGGGCTGAAGGTTTGTTTTACTCATTTGTTTGTTTGGGCCACAAAGGTTATTGTTTTATGTTATGAGGATTGTCTGAGGGACTCCCAAAGGAACAAAGCCAGACAGTGAGGCTTTAGGCACCCCAAGCCTACTTGTGAACTATTGTTTAGACTTTCTGAAGGACTTTTGCCAGTATGGCAGCAGACACATCAACCCACTCACAGGTAGTGGAGTGGACAGCCTTCAGCCATGCGCCATTAGAAAGGACCGACCACAAGGAGGTGCTGAAATAGATGGAGGGGCTGCGTCAGTAGCAGCAATGAGTATTTCAGCAACCCCAGCAAGCGTTTCAACAACTCCAGGTTCAACAGCAGCAGTTTCAGCAAAAGTGACAAGAGAAGCAATAGAACTTTATGCCTAAATTGCTGGAACAAGTGAAGCACAGCGCACAGGTGCATGTGGTTTCCCTAACCCAGGCAGAACCAGGTGGAACACTTACATGAGCCTAGAGTGTTTTTAGAGCCCTTCAAGCAGGTGTCTGGCATGTGGGCCAGGAGCAGTAGGCTACCAAGATGGCACCCTAAATGGGGAAGTTCAAGGAACATACTGGGCCCTGAGGGCTGTTGCCACTCATAGTTATGACACCAAGTCCACCATTTTAGATTGAGTAGGGCGCACAGAGGACACAAACAGACAGTGGTTCTGGGCAAAGACTCTCGAACCCAAGAAGTGGTGCAACACCTTAAAAATCTATGCACCTGCAGCCAAAATCAGGATCCACCTCACCACAAAAATTGTGGAATTGGTGACAGTCAAACAGTTCTAGCAAATATTGCCTGTAAGAGCACAGGAGTGGGTCTGTAGACACTGTGTTATGAACCTTAAGCAAGCAGTCTGCCTCGCTGAGGACATCTTAGAGGCAGAATCAGAATGTGGGAAGTCTCTGGCCAGGCAAAGGGGACAGGCCCACACAAGCCTAAATGTAAATTTAAAAAAACCAGGCATGGCTTACAAACCATCAGGGGGATGTTGCACAGTCAGCCCAGGAGTCCTGTCTCACTCCCTGAAATGACAAGGATGAGCTCAACAACCTCAACCCACAGTTAGGGCTAGAAGAGGATTATATTCAGAAGACAGGACTAGTCCCTGGAAAAGGGAGCCCTAGGTCTGTTTCTTCTGTGGTTAGCCCAGGCACTGACACCAGAATTGCCCACTCATAGACTGCAGTTATGTCCAGCTAGGGTCCCCAAAACCCCAACAGAGAGCCTATGTACTCCTTGTGATAGTAGGGGATATCCAGGTCCTAGGCCTTGTGGACCAGAGACCACTCAAACCAGAGTCCACTCAGGCGAGACATTTGTGCATGGGTGACTTGTAGATCCTCCCTAGCTCTCAACTGCAGAGTGCACATATGTAACCTGTATACTCAGTAGGGCTGTGTGAAATTTCGCCGCCAGTTTTATTTTGACGCTGTTTCAAGTCGTTTTGAGGTCATAACAGCAAAATCAAAATGAAACAGATATAGTTGAAACAGCCTCAAAACAAAATGAGGCAAGTCAAAACGTTTCGTTGTTTCGACGCTGTTTCGACGTTTTGCCCATAGGCTGTAATGGGGAAGGTTGAAACAGCCTATAACTTTGTTATTTCTGACCTGACTTGGATGAAACTTGCAGGAATGGTAGCCCCCTCTGAGGGCTTGAAGCCTGCCATGTTTCAAGGAGATAGGTGCAGAGGGGTTGGGGAAACTGCACCCCAAATCTTGAAAGCAAAACTCATGTCACGTGTACGTGTTAAGCCACAGTGGGGTCAAAACTGCAGAGATGGTAACCCCTGCGGAGGCCACAAAGCCTAACAAGTTTCAAGGAGATAGGTGCAGGGGTTTGGGGGACACTGTACCTCAAGCTTCAGACAAGCAAAACTCATGACATGGGCGACAGTGTGTGTGTTAATGCACAGCAGGGTGAAAGCTGCAGGCATGCTAGCCCCTAATGAGGCCACAAAGCTTGCCAGCTGTCAAGGAGATAGGTTCAGGGGCTTCTGGGTTCTGGGACCCTGTACCTCTGGCTACTGATGGGCAAAACTCGTGACATGGGTGCTTGTGCAACTGACTGTCTGTCTTAGGGCACAGAGGGGTGAAAATTGCAGGCCTCCTAGGCCCTGCTGCAGCCACGAAGCCTACCAGCAGGGGGGTTCTGGGGCCCTGCACCCCTAGCTGCTGACAGGCAAAACTCATGACATGGGTGCTTGTGCAACTGCTGCCTCTCATCAGGCAGCAGAACTGAAGATCCCCCATTACTTGCTGTGACAGACCTCGGGGTAATAATTGACCACAGTATGAACATGAGCCAGCAGCGTGATGCTGTATCCAGCTGGGCCAACAATACCCTGGCACAGAGCAGCTGTTTCGAATCAAAACAAAATTCTAAATGAAATGCTGTTCTGTTGAAACGTCGAAACGCCAGTTGAAACAGAATGCTGCTGTTTCGCACAGCCCTAATACTCAGCCCTATCCCACTATGAAGGTATGACTCTTAATTGGGGGCCAGATGGCTGAACAGGTTGCAGCAGTTGCCAGCCTGCTGCAGTTCTTACCTGCTGTTCTTGGACTAGGATTGGAGCCCAAGGTACTATGCCTGGCTGCATGACAGAAGGGAAATCCTGAGCCGTTGGAGTAGTGCAGGGATCAACTAGAGGACATATTCCTTTTGACCCCAAGGTCTTTGGACACCAAGCTTTGCCACACCAGCAACATTAACAGAGCAGAAAATCAGCCTTTTCAGCAGACAATAAACTGGGTAAGAGACAAAGGAAAGCAGTTGGGGTCCAGTGTGAGATGGGTGCATCCAGGCAATATTTCTCAGAACCTGGCTCCATGGGCAGTGCACCTGAAGGCAGGATGGGTCCCCGAGCTGAAGGGCCTGATTGGGCAAAGAGTCTTTGCATGCCCTATGGCCAACAGGCACAGGTGAACAATAAAACATGAACCTCAATCCCAGAACCCCCACTTCAAACTGCAAGGAAATGTCCTGAGGGAGGTCTTATGAGACTGAATAACGGGGCCTGGAGGACACAGCTGCTTGTTCTGAAACAGGTTTTGAAACTTGTATTGACATACCCTGGGCAGGACATTTTGGGATTGAGAAGACCCAGGAAAGGATGTTTACTAAGTGTTTCTGGCTGGGAATTCACTAGGACACTAAAGACTATTGTGCCTCACTTCCCAAAAGCCAGCTGATGGCCTCATGTCAATGGCATTGGACAATGCCCTTGGAGAGTACCCTATTTGAATGGGTCATGATAGATATTGTAAAACCCTTGGAACTTGGTACCAGCAGGTGCTGCTTTATCCTGGGACTCATGGATTACACCACCTGGTACCCAGAGGCAGTGGTGATTTGCAATGCCTCAACTCAAACATTGGCATTGGAACTGCTAATGATCTTCCTAAGGGTGAACCTCCTACAAGAAATATTAACAGACCAAGGCACCATCTTCGTAGGTTCTGCAATAGGTTTGGACACCTCTGAAAATCCGCTCAGTGGAACCTCTGTTTACCATCCCCAGAGAGATGGTGTGGTAGAGAGGTTCAACTGGAGCTTAAATGGGATTTTAAATAAAATTGTTACAGGGAAGCCCAGGGAGTGGAACATACTCTTGCCCTATCTACTGTTTGCAGCCTGAGAGGTGCCCCAATCATTTACAGGGTTCTCTGTCTTTAAGCCTATAACAGGTAGCCTAGGGCTTCTGTTACTTTAAGGAGAGAAGCTGCAGCAGATAGAGCCTAGGCAGCTGTACAGTTGCCATCTGCCAAGGAGACCGACTGTCAGGCCCTAATGAGAAGCCGGTGCAAGTAGCTGGGAGGAAGCCACCTAACCAGAAAGGGGAAAGGCTTAAGAGGCATTTAAGCCCAGGACCTGTGCCAGAGTAGTCAGTCTGGCCCTGGAGGTAAGTGGGGAAAGACCTCTGCAGCAGGATGGATACGACAGAGGATAATGCCTGATACCCTGCTATACCTGGGAACTGGAAGCAAAGGCTGAGGGCTTGTAGGAGCTGTAACCCAGGAGAAAGAGACCATCATACAGCTGGTAGGCTTAGAGCTTTAGTTCAGCCAGTGGGCTTGTATTTTCTGTTTACTGTTAGACGGGTGAGCTCTGTGTGTGGCTGTAGGGGAGTGGAAAGAGGCTACAGTGGGGTACCTAATGGGCACATTGCAGTTAACCTACAGCGGGGCACCTGAGGGGTGCATGGTGGTTAACCACAGCAGGGTGCCAGGGGCACACCAGTGTTTTGGAGCCCTACTGGGGACAGGGGCTCTGCATACAGACTAGGTTTAAGTTAAAGGGGAAGGGAGCAGAGTGGAGGGAATGGGGAGTGAACTGCTGGCTGGGGCTTGCCCAGTCTGAGCTGGAGTGGTGATGGATGAACTAGAGTCCCCCTCCCCTCCCCCCAGTCTCAAGGACCCCCCCCAGGTCCCCCTCCAGTTCAGGCTGGGCACACTCCAGCCAGCAGCTCGCTCACTCCCCCTCCTCCTCCCTTCCTGTCCACAGCCTGAGAGCTGGAGGGGTGGGTGAGGTGGCTGGGGGGAAGAGGTGGCTCCTCAAATGCAGGCAGGCTCCTTGGGCTCGTGAAGGCAGGCTCAATTTCCCACTCCCCCCTACCCAACCCAACTGGTGAACGTCTGTTGGGTCAGGGGGGAGGAGGAAGGTGTTGCAGAGGCACTAATTAACAGCACTGTATGTAAAGCATCATAAGTTAGAGAGTGGGCCTGCACATCTGTCAGTGCCCTTAGTTATCAGGTCTAGTTGAAAATTAGCCAGGTTTGCCTTTAAAAAAGGCAGGGGAAAAAGCAGAGAAGGAAGAAGTCTGTAGGGGACCTAAAAGAGTGGCAAGGTAGTATTTTTTCACAGGACCCAAATAACGTGCCTACCTGCCCAGGTGTCTGTAAGTATAGATCCTTTGCATTCTTGGTGACTGTCTACAGTTTTTCAGCCATTTATGGAAGTTATGCCTCTCAGGACCCACCTACTGGTATGCATGCAACAGTGGAATAGCATCCTCTGTGTCGAGATTTTATCTGGGAGACACTCTTACTCACAGCTGTGAAAGGCTGAAAGGACACATTTATTTTACTCTGGTTTTGATTTTTCTCATCTTATGTCGGGGGAAGAACTGCAGATGGCAAATGCAAGTTCAAACACCAATCTAGCGGAGCCCAGCACAAAGCTTTGTCTATGTTAATTCTGCATATTAGCAGGTGTCAGTGTTGGTACAAGTGAAATCCCAGAATGAATCCAAGTTCTGAAGTGTTTCACAAAACTTTCCAAAGTGTACTTGTATGTTTTTTACCTTCATTTCTGGCAAAAGATGTACGGGGGACCAGAAGAACGTTGTGCATTCGCCATTACATTTGATGAACTTTATGGGAGGTAAGTTCAAACACAAAAAAGTGGCCAATAATTGGAGAGCCGATTGGGGGAGAAGGACCTTGGCATCCCAACAGTTTGGAAGAGCCACTTGCTGCAGGGCTTATTTTTGGCTAGAAAACAGGAGGTCTAAAAAGTAACAGCTGCTAAGAGAATTTGCTACCTGGGATTTTGAGAAGCTGTCGCCTGCAATGCTGAAAGGAGCTTGGCTGGGCAGAAGCAGCACAGTTAGCACCATTCCTACTAGGAATTCCTCACCGCTTTGGAATGCAGTGATCATAACCCCCACTTTGATACCCATGATCTGAGGCAATGGCAAGAGTCCACTGAAATACCAGCTGTTTCTTATCATTCTGCAATTAGATGCACTACCAGAGCAACTTTCTGAACCCATCAGAATGATTTATATAAGTCTATTGAGCTGATGCTTGCTGAATCAGGATGTTGGAAGCGCTGGTACAGTAGTGTATGTGCTTATCTATAAGAGAACATTACCTGGCTGAAGTTCCAGCTTATTTGAAGAACTTGCACACTAGTTCCTCATCAGTTTATCGCTTAAAGTTCTGACACAATCTCAAAGAAAGTTGTTCTCAGGTTTTTTGCTGGCATTGCCAGATGCCATTTTGTTTGAACTCTTCTGTGACAGCAGAAACTGGGACATAAAAGGATAGGAAACTGACAACCTTTAAGTTTCTACTTGTAGATTCGATCACTCACTGACTGCTGCTCACAGCTTCATTTTTTTGTGATAAACTTTCCCTGTTATTGGAAGTTTGACAGATTTAACTCCCTCAGCGAAGTGTGTGGTTTCCCCCCCGCCCCTCCTTTGTGATAATAATGCATTTGGGACCTCACTTCAGCTGTCGAGAACTATTTACATCAGTAAAATAAACATGCAGTGCCTACTTCATCTCCACTGTCAGGACTGCCTAGAAACATAAGACTAGAAAAGACCTCTTGGGCCATTGACCTCTTGAGTCAGCCCCCTGCTATTGTAACAACTGTATCACAATCCTGTTCCTGAGCTTATTCATTTCCATCTGAAAAGCAGCTAGGTGTTTTTGCCTTCGCTACTCCAATTAGAAGGGTGTGGTGTTCCAAAATCTCATTCCAAAAACTCCATCCTCTGATGGCTAGACATTTAATCATGGTTATTTAATACTCACTGGTTCTTGTGCCAACATTGCCCTTTAGTTTATAGAGTTATTTTCCTTCCTTGGTGTTTTATCCTCTTGATTAATTTACAAGGGACAAACGTATGTTCTCTCAGCCTCAGTTTTGCTAGACTAAATAAGTGAAATTCTTTAAAAAAAAGAAGTGCGCATGTTTCCGGTTCTCTATTTAGATTCTAAGCTTCTGCCCGGGTCAACCTGACTTCTTATTTAGGCTCTGCTGTTAACAGTCTATCAGCAGGGATCAAAGACAGAAAGTCTTCCTCGTACCTTCAACAAGAGGAGTTTGGTTCCATGCACAACACAGCCTCCAGATGGACCCTACAAACCACACATACCAGCCAACCACAGACCCTATAGACAAAAAAAACATTAACTTACCCTCATGGAACAAGAATTTGTTACTTTCTCACCTAGGACTTGTCCCATGCTGACATGATGGCTTTCTGTTTGCTGGATTTCCCCTCAAGTATTTATGGCTTGCTTGTTGTTTAGGCCAGTCTTTTCCTTTCATTTAGGCATGATCATTAAGTGTCTGCCATTGGTAAACAAAGGCAGGAAGCTATAGGCAGGTGTTTCTTGGGAAAGTGAAAGAAACTGTGTGGTTGTCTTCACTGTAGTTACCTCAGATCACCATGCTAGCCTTGCCCCATCACTCAAGCCCCATCTACATAAAACAATATTTGAACATGTAAGCACTTTCAACTTGTATTAGGTTGGCTTGCTTTATGAGGGAATGCAGGGTAGAACTCTACTGCAACTCTACCATTATGGTGCAAGGCTGTCTTGTTGCTTGTTCCAGAATGGGTAGCTATGGTCTGCCAGTCATGCAAAGCATCAGCTATGACCATACAACAGAACATAACCTGCTGGGCACCATGTAGGCTATCTAAGCAGACTCTCTCTCTACTTTCTGACTACACAGACAGCAGTGATGGTGTCTTGTCTTTCATTGTAACAATTGCCTGAAAATACAACTACTAATGCAGCTTCTTCATGCCGCCAGCCTGGCCTTCACCCACATGTCTCTGGATACTCTGCTACTAGCCCAACATTGTGATATGAAAACTAAGAACATGTTGCCAGACCCTCCAGACTGAAAGACCAACAAGAGTAGCCACTCAAGCACTCTTAGGCCTCTGGCAGATGTTCAGTTAAAGGTGCAATGGGATCTGATCTGCAATTCCAACAATCACACCTCCTGCCATGCTACACAATTGTACAATTGTGTACAATTGTACAATTACAGGATCAGGGATTAGATCTCAATTGCACCATACTGCTGTGCAGGGGAATCCCAGGGTAATAACTGGAATCCTCCTGAGCTGGCAAGTAGCAAGCCAGGGGCCCAATGCTCCCATGATTTGGAGTGTCAGTCAGCTGCCCAGAGCTTGAAGCCACTAGAGCTCACCAAAGCCCTAAATCACATTTTAAATAGTAACCCAGTCATATGTTCAAGCAATTAATGGCACAATAAAACAGGAAATAAGCCACAAAATTATTATAGTACAAAGAAAACATTTATAGCATTAGGGTTCCAAGGCCTATGGGAATTAAGGTAGAAAATGACTTACCATCCCAAGCCCAAACCCAGTAAGAGGCTGTAAGGGGACATTCAGTCTGAGGAAGAAAAACATTCTGTGCAATAGAAACCAAAACCAGAACAATAACTCCTCGTTACTTTTACTGCTTTCAACAAGGAACTGCACTTGAGTGCACTACTTCTGTAGACCCAGTTATTATCAAATACTCAATTTCTTAAAACATCGGAAGGGGAAAGTGAGAAAAAAAAGAGAAGAAACTCTTAAAAGCCTCAGAAAAGTGAGCAGCTAGCAATGTCAGGCCTCATTTTGATCTGGGAACTAGCTGAGCAGGGCCTCATAATGACCCAGTCAGAAACAGCTTATGGAGATAATGAATAGGCAAACAGCTTGAAGAAAACTATGTTCCCCACAACCTACCTGGGACAGGCCCTCGCCCTGCCACCTGGGGGGGAGGGGGTGGACCACCCCCCAAGCCTACTTGTCTACCATGACTTCAGGTGTTAGCCATACCTCTGTGATGTTGTCCACGTGTTCTTACTATCTCTGAGACACCCCCTTGGTGCATCTTCTTGGAGAGCCCCCTTGGTGCATCTTCTGTGGGGCTCCTCCTCCCCTGCACCCCAATCCTTTCCACTTAGGTGTTATTGTAGAACTCAGGCTGCACCTTGATGTCATTGCAGGTGGCTTGATGCACATATGGGATGATGCTCTAGCATCACAGTTGCTTGCCATGACCTGTTATACTTAGAGAAAAAATGCCAATATATAAGGAAACAACATAACATGGTGTAGCTCAGGCTGAGTGGTGGGCAGGGCACCATTGCCCCTGTGCTGAGCTGCTCACTCCCAAGCATCGGGGCTTAGGGTTTGCTTCCTCAACCTCTCATTCCCCTTCTTCTAAATGGCCCCTTTTTCCATGGGGCTTTTCCCTAACCCACTACCAGTTGCCCCAGTGGCTCCATGTGTTCTCTGCTCGGACTGCTTGTGGCCAGATGCAGTGGGGTCCCCCAACAGCACACTCAGCCTGCTTGGGGCCAGATGCAGTGCGGTTCCCCAACAGCACTCTCCAGGCATGTGATTGGGCTGCCAGGAGGCTAGAGTGTTGAAGGCCATCCCCGCAGGGTTCACACTTGTCAGGTGCCCTCCAGGCCCACTGGTCTGCCCTCACCTAGCCCCATCTGACCTTGACTCAGCAGACTCTGGTCTGGCACAGGCTGGTTGGCTCCACTGTTCCAGTGCAGATTACCTGGTCCCAGCAAGTGGGTCAGGCCCTGGACAGGCCACTGGAGCTGTGCCCAGGTTTCTCTGGGCAGTCTTTTGTCTGGGGCCTGGATGCCCCCCTGGTCCAGCCAGGGTCTAGACTGGTTCCCCTAGCTCACTGGCTGGCAAAGGCAGCAGCAGGGTGTTCCCAGTGCTGGGAAGTACATCTGGGTCCAGTTTCAGTGCCCAGCCTGCCCCACCACATTCCCGGCCTCCGGGCCACTTTTCAGTGTGTGGCTGCCAGACCATGCTCCAATCAGAGCCCAGCCCTTCTGGCCGCAGAGCAGCAGCTGTGCCAATCATGGCCTGGCCACCACGACTATGGTGATGAGGTAAGCCAGGCGGGGACATGCCATATTACCTTTCTCTTTCTTTGGCACACCACAAAAGCCTCAAGCATTTCCATATTCAGCCCTAAAGGCTCTAGAGTATTCCTTGTACTGGAAATAACATTTTGCCACAAGATTTTCTTAACACAGATCCTTCCCAAAGATCCTCAAACTATGGGCCCACTCCTTTGAGCCCACAAACCCCAAAAGGAGCTGCTGCTGTGATATTCTGTCTTTCAAGATTTCAGAAGGGTAACTGACTGAATAACTCATAGCAACGTACACCTTACTGCCCACACTCTTCATCAAAAATGATCTGATCATTTCAAACTTTTGTTTGTGCCACTTGAAATTTTTTTACTGTTGGCTCCTTTGGCCTTTCTATTGTTTATTTATTTTGGGGTAGGGTATGGGGGGTGTAGACTTTTGCTGTTTGTATTTTTTAATAGTTTCTTGAAGTCATAAAAGGATGAAATGGTTTTCATAAAACCATTCACAAAAACTTTCATAAAAGAATAAAATGTTTTTCTTCAACTATGTAATCATTTCTATAAAAAAAACTCTATCTAATTAAAATCTTCCATAATTGTTACTGTTTGGAAACTCAGAATTATGCTTGGCATAATGTGGGTGTTGCATTTTTAAATATGAAACTAGGTATAAGGTAAGAAAGCCATAGCCCATTTAGTGGAAATAGAGATCCCTTACATAAAGTTCTTCAAAGCCTACTCTTACATATGATGAAAAGCACAAGAAGAGAAAATTAGCCATTATACCTCAGAGGAGGAACATGAGCTTTCACTTGTCACATACCCCTGGTGATTGTCCTTTTGGAGAGGATGTCCTGCTGGCTGCTTAGAGATCTTTGAAGCCTCTGAACCTCTGTCTTCCTACATTCAATGAGGCACTCTCTCCTATGTACACACAAATGTTCAAAGCATGTTGTTATAATACAAAGTGGGTCTTCCACAATTTCTCACCCTCATATGCTATCCTTCAGTCTCTCCAATACATCTATCCAGCATATACTGCAGCTGTTGAAGAGATGCTGATCTCCAGGACAGTGTTTCTGTTGAGCTAAAACAGTGCAGCCTATGCTGGTCATTTCAGGTCTGCAGCACAGTCCCTTCCAGTCAATCTACAATTATTGTACAAGCACAGAATGGTCCTGCACTAATGGAAGATGATCCAAGAAAAGTTCCTCCAGAAGTAGTTGGTCTAGATCTCCTCTACATCATCATTGTCCTCCTAGTGTTCTCAGTTAGATAGATGCTATTGCTTCTGCCAAAACCAACATAAAATCTGTTTACATAGCATGGGAGTGGCTGGAAAATTTAAAGCCAGGCAATACCAAGACAGCAAAAACACCTCTCCCAACCTCTGTATATTTACCATGATCAGCACTGTGGTGAAGAGCTCTATTTTACCTATGCTGCCCTCTGACAGGTTATGAATGGTGCCAGTTAGTCAAAGATTGCTTCTGGACATGTTTTTTTATGCATCTCACAGTGCATGCGATTCAGCAGCAGAATGAAGAACATGGAACATCTGCCCATAATGCTGGGCACTTACTATGCAAAAAGTTCACACTGTGTGAAAGAAACCATTCATAATGTAGCTTGAGCCAGCTGGCTGCATGCAGCTACAGCAATTTAGTACACGTTAGCTCAGTGTGAACTATACTTCTCCCTGTGTAGATAAGCCTTAGGAGAGGCTATCATCCTAAGGAAATATGTTGCTAAATATCTTTTCTGCCTATGAAGTGAAAGTTTTGTGTCCTGCATCTTATTCAGCAGGTGTGAGAAGAGGGAAGGAAGAATAGTCTGCTGCAAATCCAAGGCATGGTTCTGATGAAAATATTTTGGGCTGCTCATCACACTGGTATGTGGGTGGCCAGTTGTGGATCAAGATACCACCTAGAATTACGATGGATGAGTGGAATCTGAGGACAAACCAGGTTAGGAAACCTGGTCAGTCCAAGAGCAGTATCTAGGGGCAACCCAGATCAAGGAGCAGGGAGATCAAGCAAAGAGCAGAGTCAAGGAGCAAACCAGAGTGACCAGCCAAGCAGTCTTGGGTCAAGTTGAACCTTGTTGCCCAGACACTTCCTGTCTCTATGCAGAGCTTTATAAGTGGATTGGCGAGTGTGGGGTCAGCTGATCCTAGATGGCTATTCCCATGACAAGGAGTGGGTGGGGGGTTAGGCCCTGCTGGAGGACTGCCTAGATTGATTCAGGTTGGGTTGAAATCAGCTGTAAGGTGGCAAGCCATAATGAGTGTCTGTGATGGCCAGGCTGAGACCCCCAGGTTCAATGCTACAGGCTGACACTGATATGCCAAGCCTTATTTTAGAAATGACATAGCTAATAACCATTAAGCAAAAGTCACAAAGTGCAAGTTTATTTTTTTCTTAATGCCATGATTGTCAAATTTCAAATCTATTAAACATAGATATTCAAATTAAGAAAAAAAATGGTCTGAATATTATTCTTGAAAAATATGGACAAAATAGTATTATGTTTTCTGCAACACAAAGAACTAACCATATACTTTTAGACTAAAGGGGCACAAAAGAACAAAGTAGAGTCCCCATCAAAGTAGGTTAAAGTCTTCTCTGTCAACATCTGACTAGAGCACAAAAATGGCAGCTGACTTTGTTTTAGACTCCCAAAAATCTGCAGAGCACAGAGTACAGAGAATAAAACCATGACAGCTAGACTGCCACAGAAGGCACAGAGCAGTTTAGTTTTGATTTAAAAGGGAGTTGGGAACAAAAATATCCATCTCAAGAGAAAGCCAGTCACATTCTTATCCTTCCATAATACTTAAGAAATGTATGTAAGATAATATTCTGCATTCTACATTTTTAAATTGATAAATTGGAAGTAAAAACAATAATAATTATAGATGCCTGACTCAGAACACCGCATTAATGCTGTCCTGCAGTAAATTAACAAAGACCAAGCACAGATAGACTCTATTATTGTTTTAGCATCATGTATAAAATGCTCTGCAAATGCAGACATTTTCTACATTTCAGGTAAATAATGTAGGAAAACAAAAGAAAATAGAAACACTGCTAAAAATAAGCATATGCATACTGCAATAAAAGAAAAGTCCAGGATAGACGGAGACAGATGTGTCCAATCAAAATGGTAAAGGTAAGTTTCACTCAGAAATATTTCTCCAACATATCATCTAGCTAGAATAAGATGTTTGGACACAATAGTCTAAGAGGCTCGTTTCAATCTTGTCACCTATAATTTTATGGCCCAATTCTTCCATTATAAGATAAAAAAATCCATCATTCATACACCCACATGCATGTACACATCACAAAAACCAGCAGTTTAGAAAGAATATAAACCATCATGTTTCAGAGCAAAAAAAAAGAAAAGAAGAAAGAAAAAGAAAATCACTATGCAGGAGTAGGAGGGGTGGACAGACGTACTTTTCAACCTCTTTTAAGGGAATAGAGGATAAGCCGTCGCTGCTGCTTGCAAGCTCACTTCAGCAGTTACAGATTATTATGTATGCATGATCCTATAGCAATACAAATTAGCTGTCAACCTAACTTTGGCCCTGAATGAAGCATGACTAAAGTAGCAAGTTTGGTTTTTTTTACTTGTATTACTAGAGAATCCTACAGATGCAACAGTTGCCAAATAAATTATATTACTATCCTTCGATATCAATATAATTGTTATGCCAGTTTATACTCTAACTGATGGTTCAAGAAGAAACTTCAGTTACAGGCAAGCCACTCTATAGCCATCCAGACCTTGCACCTATTCTGAACGAACTGGTGCTAGCAGCAGCTAGAGATGACTAGCAGAACTATTATCTGAACCAGGAAGGCAGTGATTCCTATGTTGCTACATTCTCAAGTCACTGCCTAGGTAGCTGAGGGCAGAATTGGGCACTGAGTGCCCATTATACCTGACTTGTTCAACTTACAAGGATGTCCATTTTAAAATGTAGCTTTTCTTTTATTATTATGAATTCCCATCCTAAAAATAATTCTAGGGTAGCAACTTATATATGAATCTTGATCCAGGAGTAATCCTGGCTCCATCTGAAGCAGGTTATGAAAACTAGTTATGAAGACTCCTATTGATTTCAATGGGGCCAGAATTTCAACCAGTTTAGAAAGGCTCTTGGCAGTGGGAACTCTCTTGGTTGAACCTCCATTGAAATCACTGGGGCGATCCATGGACCCAGGACTCTATCTATTCAGAGCACACTGTAGGACTGTAGCCTAAGGCATTGCAAAAGTACAAATTTATTTAAAATAGACATCTTTTATTGCTTATATATTTCCCTTACTGTAGCATTTCCTTTTCCCTAGAACAATTTTTTTCTGCTTTAGGCCACACCATAAAAATAATATTTCCTACTTATAAGTGCTTCAAATATCCTTTGATATTGCTCCTTTAATCTCCATTTACATATAATGTATAATCAGGTTTTGAGCTGAAAGGGAACTTTAGCTATCATTACACGAAAGGACCTTAGTGATGTGGAGATGGATTTTTAAAACAAATACTGAAGTAATAAAAAACCTTTAGTGCTAAGGCATTTCCAGGGAAAAGATGCATTTTAAATCTCATGTCCTTGTGGCAAAATATTTTTATATCACATTGCATCAAGTGACTCTAGCAGAGACCAGGGTGATGTGTCACATTGGCTGTTATATAAACATAGATTAATACTTTTCCCCTGTCCTACATAACTTACAATATAAGTGAATTGCTATGGGATATGTATTGTGGCCAAATAATAAAATTTTGAAAGTAAGGAAGAATAATATAAAACAACATTCTTTTATACTGAACAGATTTGAATACAAGATATTGGATCAACTGTATAGTTGCGATAGAGTTAGACAAACTTTGAAATACAAGACATTCAGGTCAGACCTGATGAAAAACGTCTTGCTTTCAAATGCTTCTCTAACTCTATCCCAGCTGGTCCAATAAAAGATACCGCCCTAAGAAATCCTCACCTCTCACATATTTTCTGCACCATCACAGCTACAACATCACTTTTACATCACAATCACACTCAGGTTACACAGACATTTTCAGGAAAAAAAACCCAATGTTACTCAAAATGCCTCTGATTTTTTGTTATTGATCTTTTTGTATAGCAAGGATTAACCATTCAATGGATAAGCCTATCAATCACATTAATTTTAAACACCTGGCATAAAATATAAATGACAATACAGATAATAAAAATAATGGAGAGACAGAAGAAAATAAATAACCAAAAAATAAGGAGTGCAAGAGGGCATCAGACAAAAAGTGCCACAAACCATTTGGAAGTTATCCCAGTCATTTGTAAAACTTGCCCATATGCCAGTGAACTTTTTTATTATGGAAGGAAATCCTTTCTATTGGTGCCAGTGGCAAGATCAGTGTACCTGACTTCAGTTACTGGAGTAGATCCTGACTTCCAAGACCTGAAGAACAGGTCTTTTGTACACCATCAGGGTTCTGTACAACTATAGCCTCTTGGAATTATTAAGATTCCATGCAGTATCCAATAAACCCCAAATAGCACATTCGTCTTTAAGCACACCATCAGATGACATGAAAGTTAATTTTGCTATTGACTTCCTTCTCAAAATCAATATTAGAGCAACTCCATGGCATACCAACCTGTTTCCTAACAATGTCAACATTTATTCTTACCAGTATCACATGAATACATACACACACACAGATGCACGCACACACACATGCACACTGCTCCATCAAAATATATTTTCATGGAACACTGGTATATCTATCTATCTATCTACCTATCATAAATGTTGGCATTCTTTGGAAACAGGTTCATATGCTATGGAGTATATATATGCTCAAATATGATTGTGTGTGTATTATATGTGTGTGTGTGTGTGTGTGCACGTGTGTGTGTAATTATATATAGGTATTTGAATAAATATGCATGCATGTGTGTGTAGACACACACACACACACATATACTAGACTTAGTTCAAAAACTATACATGCACTTCAAATTATTTATTGTCGAATTCACTGGAGACACTATAATTAAAAAGAAGTGTATCTTAAATTGGATAATATTAAGTATCAATGCTTGGTGGTTATATCAGTAGCTAGATCTTTGTGACCAGCAGACTCTTTCTGAGGTAGACTCTACTTCGAATTCCTAGAACAAAAATGCATATGACATTGTTAATACTCTTGAAAAGCTTAGCGGTGTTCTGATAGATATAGATATATATACACATATACATATATACATATACATACACACACACATATATAGAAACACAGTTGTGAAAGAATCAAAGTAACAATATTGATCTGTAATTGCATGTTTAAATTATAAATATTGCAATTCTTTGCTCTGAACCATACTTCTCCTTCAGAGTTACAAAATGCATAAATTCATCATTTTCCACAAGATTTCCTAGGATTAATATACCCTAGTTCGAGCCTTGTTAAGCATTAATTTTAGTTGGCTCCCGGAGCTTTTAACCCCTGGATTCTCCATACATTAACTCCTGAAACTGGGGCCTTGTGACACCTTATGCTGTCAGCCACACAAATGTTGATCAGTTTTAGTGCTAGCTTGGAGTTTGGCGCAGTCACACTCTCAGCTACAAACCTTCTCTGACTGAAACCTTCCCCAGCTGCATAGCCATGACTTGCCACTGGTGAGCAGGGGCAGGACTAGAAGCTGGAGCTGTGAGTTGCCTCCTCAGGGCTAGTAAGCCAGGATAGGCTTCTATCCCTGCTTTACAGGCAGGGGTGAAAGAGATCCTGGGATACTGGAGGACTTCAACTTGGGTGGTACATCTGCAGAGAATGACTATATCTTAATGGAACAAGAGCTGGGTAGGCCAGATCAGAGATAATCCTGGCTTGGACTGATGTAACTTTGAGCTGCATGATGAGTGCTTAAAACCACTTGAAGTTGTTAATGTGTGGACAATCCAGGGGTTAAGAGCTCCAGGAGACACGCAAAATGTCTGTGTAACATGGCCCTAGGTTTAAGCATACTTTAGATGGCTTGGGGGTCTCCTCTGTTCCCTGGGGCTCAGGGAATCCTATGGTGAGACCTTTGCATCTAGCAGTGCAAATGGTGCCACATGGCCTCAGGTCTGGCTCAGAGGATGTCCCATAACCAAAGGTGCAGGAGGGAACACCATGATCAATTCCTTGATGACACTGCAGACTCATTTGCATGCCAAGCAGAGGTCGCTGAGAGCTGGCTTTCTGCCTATGGCCTCAGGTAGGAAGAGACAGCATCCATTCTAAAAGCTCACCAGCAATCCTTTGTGGCTGGGGAGGACCAGGTAACATCCTAGGTGTCTGATGCTATGAATGCATGGAAGTCCTTCCTGAGCAATGCAGCTACTGCCACCAACAGGATTGCTGAGAATGCAGAAAAGGCAACTACTGCTGCAGGCATGGCTATAAAGGAGAGCAGTTAGTGCCACAGCTGCAGTGGTTACTGCCACGGCCATGGCTATAGAGAAGGCAGCCTCTGATGCAGAGGAGTACTTCTGTACACCTGCAATAAGGCCAGCTTATCCCCCCATCTTGCCCTGGCCTGACCACAGGCATTGGCCCCAGTCTCCAGCTGACCTGAGCTACCATGGAAACTGGCCACCTGCCTCCCTTTTCCCCCCCTTCCATCTTTGGCTGGCAATTGCCACGAGGTGGTCAGTGGGACTATAGGGAGGCCCCACAGGTGTGCTGTGTGCATGCCTCCCCATGTTACAGCCATCATGACCCCCATGAGGCTCCTACCAGGGTGACAGGATGGCAAGCGGAAAGCGTGAGTTTGAGCAGCACATCTGGAAAGGGCAACCCTTTTCCTCCCAGAGTGGGTAGGGAACATCCCAGATACAGCACCCCAACGAGGGAGGGGTGGGTCATCAAACGATGGATGCTAAGCTTTGATGATGACCTGGCCCTGCTCCCCAACAATGTGGAGTCAGAACACCCAGCCATGATGATGCACCTCTCAAGCTCCAAGGAGCCTCCGACATCAGGCCAGTGTCAAGCCACAGCATTTCAAGGTGTCATGGGAAATGGTAATCTGCCCACTGTCTGTGCCATGGTTTTGTTTGGCCATTTGCAGGGCTTTGCCATTCGCACTGTAGTGTGCAGCTTGCACACAGGCAGGTTTATTTGGAAACAAATAAAGTTTGCACTTTTTGTATGTGTTGGCACTGAAATGCCCTCCTACATCAACATCATTTCCCCCACCTGTCTTCTCCAGCTTGAAGCCTTAAATGTGCCTCAGTTTCTCCACACACACCCAAGCCAAACTCACCTAAACTCTCACTCGGCTCCAGCTGGGAGGGGGGAGGGGCAATTACCATGATCTTCCAATTGTGTGCCTCTAAATGTACTTCAGTTTCCCCACATGTGCCTGTGCCAAGGTCACCTAAACTTTCCCACTCCAGCCTCAATGTATACCTCTCCGTCCCTGGCAGCTTGAGAGCTTCAGTCCCACCCATGGAAGCTTTGGTGCCAAGCTGTCTTTTTTTCCCAGCATGCACATTGAACACACACCCCCTCCCCCTCCACACTACGGTGGTAACTAGGGTTGGGGGCAGTTGCTATGAGGGTTTGAACGTCAAAGCACAATGCCATCAATTTGCAAGTCTTCCATGATGTGTCCAGAGAAACAGCCCTCCCTGAAGCCCAGGAAAGGAATGCATCAATGAGCATGCTAGCCTGTTACCAGCCAGTGTCCCCTACCAGTCACTTCCCATGTCCCCTGCCTGTGCCAGACCAGGCCAGACCCCAAGCCCTGTGGAGGATGGTGCCTCAGTGCCCTCCATGGATTCCCCACAAACCCTACTCCCTACACTCCCCTGAGTCACCCAAAACAGGGAACATCAAGCCCAACTGCTGAAATGAAAGGCATTTATTGAGAGCAAAAGTTTTAATGCTCAGTTCAGTCGACCCTCCAAGTGAGCCTGCCCTCCCTGCAACGCAACAAAGTCCTGACCCAAGAAGTGGTCTGTTATGGTCTCTCTGATAAGAGCGGCCTCATGGTAGGTCTACCTGTGACATTCAGCCAGGGGCTCCCTTCACCAGAGTCAGGCACACTTCGTTCAGAAGGCTGCTTGGAGGAGCCTGCACCTACCACCCTGATGTCCAGAAAGCCTTCTCCTTTCAACTCACACACACGATGCAGGATGTAAGCTGCAGCCACAAAAGCAGGAGCACTTCACACCTGGATCTCAAGGCAAACCACCAACGGACCTTCAACTTGCCTTCAATTGCCCAAATGCACACTCAACAACTAGCCAGCAGCTAAATTGGTAATTAAAGATCTCCTTCCTGGAGTTCAGCTGGCTGGTGTGTGGCTTCCTGAACCATGGAAGGAACAGGTAGACTGGATCCCTGATGATAATAGGCCAGCCAACTCCATGGTGGGAGCACCAGGGGTGAATTCTTCCTGCTTCATCATCTCTGGGAACCCAGAGTTCCTAAACACAGATGCATTCAGGCCACCTGACATTTATATTGGTGAACCAGCTCCAGTGGTCCACAGCTACCTGAAGGATGACGGAAAAGAGGCCCTTCCTGTTAAAGTAATCTGAGGCATGGTGAGAAAGGCACAGAATGGGGATGTGGGTCTCATCAATGGCCACCACACAGTTCAGGAACCCCAGCTACTTCAAGCCAGTAATCGCTTCTAATGGATCCCCAAACTGGGACATCCGAGGCCCCAGCTGCTGCAGACTTGCCTTGCATGCTTTGTGAATGGCAAGCATTGCTGTTGTCTGCCCCATGCCAAACTGGTTGGCCACATGCTGGAGGCTGTCAGGATTTGCCAGTTTCCAGATTTCCATCACGACCCATCTCTTTATGGATATGAGACACCGAAGGCCGGTATCCTGGTGCTGGAGCACTGAGGTGAGCTCAAAACAGAGGTCCATGAACACTTCATGGGAAATTCTGTCTCTATTGCTCATCGTCCCAGGTCCCAAGCACACGCTACTCCTACCAGTTCAAGACCGCACCTCGATGGGATCTAAAATTGGGTACACAGAGCTGCGGTTTCAATGCAGTCATCCTGTGCCTTGTGCAGCATGGCCAGCAGGATGCCCAAAACAACATGACTGTCCTCAATGTAGTGAGCCACTCAGACCAGCAGCAGACAATGCCAGTGCTTCTTCTGTCTGAGCAGTTTAGCCAGGGCAATGATTGATGTGACTCTGTTAACCACCATCTTAACGATCCAAAGCTAGCTGGAACAGTCAGCTTGGTCTGGGACTAGCCTGTGGGAGCACATTTTCCTGCCAGCCCCTGGCCCATCCCAGTAACCTCTCAGTACCCAGCCACCCCCACCCAGCCTGTTCTGAGTCCCAGGGAGCGGAGACAGGGGGCTGAATCTGGTTCCCATAAGCTGGGGCTTTCTTTCCCGGGCAGAGACAGTAGCTCCCCCAAAATCACCTTCGCTTACCACTCCCAGGTCCCAGCCACCCTGGGAAGCATGACCAACACTTCCCACACCCCAATCCCAGTTCATTAAAACATGAGACCTTCTTTTATTTACTTCCTCTTGATTTTTTTTCTTTTCTTTTTTTTTAACTTATTTTTATTTTATCCTTCATTGCCTAGCTGATTTCATTTCACCACCCTTCCTCAACTCCCATTTCCTTTCCACCTCCTATTTCATTACCCACCTCCATCTCATTAACTCTCCACCACTCCACCTTGAGCTGTCACCACCCCCTCACCCATCTCTCACACACCCACACATAGAGCAGAGATAAAAGCCTGATCTGACTCACCAGTCCTGTAGTCAGGCCCCTGACTCCTCAGCAGGTCCTAGTCAGGCCCCTGCTCATCAGCTGTCTAGTGGCAAGTCACAGCTGTGCAGGTGGGGGACAGTCAGAGAAGTTTTCTAGTCTTAAGGTACAACTGCTCCAAACTCAAGCTAGCACTAGCTCTGGTCAACCTTTCAGCAGCTCAAAGTGTAACATGTAACAAGGCCTTTACTTCAATTCTTTCTTTGGACAGGTTAAGTAATCTGAATTTTGGAATTTCCCCAAGTTGGCAGTGGCGATGCATAGGGGATGCATGGGGGTGAACCTGAGAGTGCCCCGAGCACCTGCTGGGGAGTGGGGGCAATCAGCCACAGGGGACCACCCCGCACCCTGTTGGTAAGATTGGCCACAGAGGGACTCCCTCTGGTCAGCGAAATTGGTTGTGAGGGGACCCCCCCTGCCAGTCGCTGACTGGTCACTGGGGGCGGGGGCACGTGCCCCCCCTGGCTGAGGTGGCACCAGTCACCCATGACTTGAAGGTTTAATGTACAGAGGAGGCTTCTTAAATGTAGTGATTGATGCTGCCTCATACTGCTGAGCATTCCTTAGGAAATGAGTTATTCAAAAAACTGTATGCAAAGGCAGGGGAGGCATCAGTTCCTTTCCAGTACTAACTGAGGAGCATAAAGATAATGGTTTAAAATACCAAGGAACCATTCCCAAGTGTTTTAGTGATAGCAGAGATATGATACATAAAGTATTCGGCATCTGAACCCCCTTATACTTAACAGTACTGGCATGCTCTTCAAAAAAATGCTTGGTTTCTTTTCTACTCTGTAGAGAAGAGTTAAACATATTAAATATTTTCAAATGTGAAAAGAGGGGATACAAACTAGTAATGAACTTGGTATGGAAAATAGACTGGGTAATATATTCATTTTAATTGTCTTAACCTTCTCCCACAATGAGAGGGGAATGGCCTGCCATCTGTTTAAGCCATTAGCCAGTTTCATAATTAAAGGATTAAGATTAGCTCTAATAATTTCATTAATTTTCTGAAAACATTTCTGAAACACCAAAATACTTCAAGTCAGTCTACTGCTAATGAAAGGAGCTATTGATCAATTTTATCTCCCTTACTTCTTGGGAGATTGCCATCACCTCAGATTTAGTGCAATTGATTTTATAGCCCAAATATTTCCCAAAGTTGCTACCATGTCCAATATATTAAGGATAGATTTTTGTGAGTTTGATTAAATAAAAATATACCATCAGCATTAAGTAATATTTTAGTCTCTCCTATTTCTGTTTTTATAGCTCGTGTTTATGATTAGCTCATAATTTGTATCACCACCAGTTGGATGGCTATGGGTGAAACAAGATGCCTGTGTCTTAATCTTCTGTACAATTGAGATATTAGCCTTCATTTAAGTACACATGACCATGGGTCATTACAAACCAACTGAATTCACATGCAGAAATCCTCACAGAAGCAAAATCTTCCTAAAACACTAAACAGGCAGTGTTATCCAATCCTGTCAAATGCCTTTTCTGCATTAATGTATAATATTTTCAACAATTTATTTGGATACAGATGAAAAGCCATTCATTCTATCAACAATTTTGCATCATCAGTGCCCTGACATTTCCTTTTGAACCCTACCACATAAGGATGAATATCATAAGCTGTTATTTATTTTGTTTCATCTGGTAGCCAAAACATTTTACAAGTTCTTTCATCTCAGCGTTAATCACAGTATGGCTGTGGATCTTTCCATGGGATAATACATATAATGGCCTCCCTCATGGACCAAAGTAAAGTCCCTTCATTACATTTAAGTTCTTCATGCTACCAAGAGTCCAGAAACCAAAATTTCCAGAAAATGCTAAAAAAAAGTCTTTTAGGAAACAGATGTAGCTACAACAGCAAACAATTCAGTGAATGCTGCATCTCTACCAGAAAGTCCTGCTAATGTAGCTATGCCTGAGTAGGTTCTGTAGTGAAGATGCTCCCTCAATAGCCAACTTTTCAATGTGTTCCATCATATCTGTCAAATAGGCTTGACTGATTTTTTAATATTAGAGATAAATGCTATAATCATACCCCTTACATGCTCTTTTATTGCATCCTAGAGTGTATCGTGAGAAGTTTTAGGTACAACACTCCATAAAAGAATTTAATTTCTCTTACAAAATATAACTGAAAATTCTCACGTAGCAACAGTGAACAGTTTTAAGTTCTGTTGTTAACAGGTTGTGTCACCTCCACAACAGCCAAGTGCAAAGAAACAGGTACCTGATCTAAGATCATGATTTCATGAATAGTCTGATTAGTCAGCTGAGTTAATAAAGTTATTAGATATTAGAAAACAATCAGTTCTGGAAAATGTAGAATGGATGTGGGTGGAAAACTGAAACATTTAACCTCAGTATTTTGGAGTCACCAAATATCCCACGATCAAAGCTCTGTTTTGTGAGTGTGAATAGTACTTGTTGCCTTAGAGGTAGCAAAAATAAGAACTACAGCCTCCCTGTTTAGCAGCGGGTCAAAGATCTCACTATAGTCACCCATTGCTACTATCTTAGCCAGAATATATCTATTAACTTTGCTGCAGCATCATTATATTGCATTACCCACAATAACTCAGACGATCTGCACTACTGGCCTCAACAGCCCCTCAGAGCCAAGAGCCCTTGACTCTGAGTCTCAGTGGATGGGGCCAGGAGTGCATCAGGCCTCCCAGCCTCAGGAGCACTTTGGAGTCAAGGGCTCCAGAGTGTCCCTTGACCTGGAAGTCTTCTGAGTGGCACTCCCAGACTCAGGGGAGCATGGGAGCCTTTGACTGGCTGAGAACGTGGATTAGATTGGCAGGGAGCATGTGGCTTGCTATTTGCTGGTGCAGGGGGAGCCCAGGATCATGATCCTGGGCTCCCCCTGCGCTAGCCACATGGTGGACCTGAGACCTGATCCTCTGATCCCACAATCATGCCTACTGCTATGCATGTGCAGAAGGGGCAATTCTCAGGATCATGCATCATCTCTTATTGTACCTTTAAGCAAACATCTGCCAGGGGCCTGAGTGTGCCACATTGCAAAGAGAAGTGAATTTATAAGGTGTGTTGTTAAAAATTGTTTAGTTTATTCTGTTCCACATAGATCTCCATTTCTGGGGGCAGTCTAAATACAGACTAGGCAGATAAGGTTTTTTGAGTGAATCTGATCTCTTTATTAGACCAACTTAAATAGTTGGGAAAAAAAATTTTAAGCACACTGTCAGGCTGAGGAAGTTTCAGCAGTTGGTGTGTGCTCTTTCTGGATGGAATGAAAAGAAAGAAGCCAGAGGCTGGGCTGGTATGCATACAAGACAGGTAGTCAGTGAAAATGTAAATTGAGGAGTCAGTGGGTGAGAGACAGGCTGGGAAGGGGAGGAAAGGGGGATGCATGTAGCAGTCAAAGAGACTATGAAAAATGTTCTACAACATTTATCCAACATTAAAAGACAAAATGAAACAAAATACTGAAAGAACAACTTTCCCAGCCACAAAACAACCATCAGAAGAACAACACCAACAACTTACAACATTCCACCCTCAGACTTGATGAGACTGAAAGCAGCAACGAACCCTCAAATATCATCAATCTCTCCACACAGACACACTTACCAAAACTCAAAAATCTGTCCTTTCTACAGGCCTAAATTTCTGTGCAGAAAAATACCCTAATAAAATACTTCAATGTGGAGAACTAAAATAATTCTTCCGACGCCTCCGCCTCAAGGAATATTTCCACAACCAAAACAAATCCACTTCCAACAACAACTCATCCTCTGACAACATTGAGAAAAAGATCAACCCCAAAAAACATCAGATTGGACACCTCACAGTGGATGAAACCCTAACCTTGACCACTACACAGGGAGAGCATGAACAATGAAATACCCAACACCACACGCCACCACAACAACCTCTCTCTACCACAGAGAAAAGCCATAGAATCTCCAAGATCTAACCAGCAAATAGTAATAAAACCAGCAGATAAAGGAGGAGCCATAGTCATCCTAAACCAAAAAGACTACATAAAGGAAGCCAACAGACAACTCTCCAACACCACCTACTACAAAGAACAACAAGAAGATCCTACTCCCCTTTTCATCATGAAACTCAGTAATTCCATCAAATCATTTCCATCAGGACTACAAGAAAAGTACAGGCCTTGATCCCCCCACTACCCAACCCAGGGACTTTTTACAGGCTCCCTAAAATCTACAAACAAGGGAACCCTGGCAGACGTATCATATCCAACCATGGGACCCTAACAGAGGAAATACCAGGTTTTGACGAATCAATCCTAAAACTGCTTGTCACCCAAAGAGCAAATGTTGTCCAGGACACTACAGACTTTCTATGGAAACTTAAAAACATAGACCACCTTCCCAGCAACACCCTCCTAGCCACTATGGACAGTACCAGCCTATATACCAACATCCCACACCAGGATGGCATCTAAGCCTGCCTTACCTATCTACAGGAGCAAGATTACAACTCAGAGTACAGACCCAAAGATATTATTGACCTTATACACTTCATTCTCACACACAACAATTTCATTTTTAATAACCAACTCTTCCTCCAGACCACGGGCCCAGCTATGGGCACCAAAATGGCCCCACAGTATGCTAACCTTTTTATGAGCCACCTGAAAGAAGAATTCCTCAAAGACTGCACCATCAAAGCCTTGCTATATTTAAGACATATCAATGACATCTTCATCATTTGGACTGAAAACCTTCAATCTCTGATTGAATTCCATCAGAAATTCAACAATCATCATCCTTCCATCCAACAATCTCTTGAACACTCCAGCACCAACATCTCCTTTTTAGACAAAAAGATCAGTATCCATAATGGCAAAATACAGACCTCGTTATACAAGAAACCCACAGACCAACATACATATCTGCACAGATCCAGCAATCACCCTAAATACACCAAAAAAGTTGATATATAGCCAAGCCCTCAGATACCACTGCATTTGCACTGAGAGAACACTCAGGATTGCCACCTCACCAATCGTAGAAAGGCTTTCACCCAACAAGGATACTCCTCCAGAGAGATAGATCACATGTTTGAAACAGCCACCCGGATACCACATGAAGAATTGCTGCAGTACAGAAGAACCCACCCCACCCCCACCGAATCACACACCACTGGTTACAACATATCACCCTGCCCTCAAACCCATATGGAAAATCCTCAAACAATTGCAACCCATACTAGAAAGAGACCCTGTTCTTAAAGAGATCTTCCCAGAACCACTCATCCTAGCCTTCAAACACGCACCGAATCTTGCTAACCTCATCACCAGAAGCAAACTTCCTACAGCCCAGAACACACTGAATGGATCCAGACCAGGTCATGACACGAAATGCAAAACCTGCCAACACATCTCCACCACCCCCACTATTACTACACCCCACAACAGAGCCATCAGCATTCCTGGATATCACAGCTGCACCTCCAGAAATGTAATATATCTCATCCAATGCACCAAATGCCCTGATGGAAAATACGCAGGAGAAACCAAACAACAAGTGCGCACCAGAATGAATGCACACCGGAAATCTATCAAAGACAGGAATACCCAATTACCTGTGGGGGCACATTTTTCACAAGAAAACCACTCTCTCTCCAATCTCTCAGTTCTAATCCTCAAAGGGAACTTACAAAACACTTCTCAGAGACGAGCCCACGAACTTCACTTCATCAACCTCCTGGATACTAAAAACCATGGACTAAATATAGACATTGGATTTATGACACACTATAACCTGCCTGACATCTGACTTCCCAGGCACCTCTCCACTATTTAACTGCTACATTCATCCCCCTTCTCCCCTCCCAGCCTCTCTCTCACCCACTAACTCCTCAATTTACATCTTCACTGACTGCCTATTTTGTATCCATACCACTCCAGCCTCTGGCTTTTTTACTTTTCATTACATCCAGGAAGAGCACGCACCAACTACAGATACTTCCTCAGCCTGACGAAGGAGTTTTAAACCCAAAAGCTTGCTTAAAGAAAAATAAAATTTCCAGCTATTTAAGTTGGTCTAATAAAAATAAATCAGATTCACCCAAAGAACCTTGTTTGCCTATGTCCTTACACCAACCCAGTTACAACCTACACCCCTAAATACAGACTATACATCTATCACTGAATTCAGAATGGAAGATTAGCTTTTTATAAACTGGATGGCTACCACAGGCAGTTTTGTTAGCTAAACATGGAATGACAGACAATACAATACAACTTTGGACACAGGCAGTATGGTTTTACCTCGGAAAGAACAGAAAGACTAGACAGGCTCCTTATACTACTGGCTGGTGAAATCCATCACACATTTACTTACACTAAATAAGGATGATTTTTCCAGGTGTGACACAGTAAGCAAAGATTAACTCACCATCAGCTTGCTATTAATACTGGGATATGTTTGTACTGTGTGCAATGAAGGAAGCTTAGAGCTTTTCTAACCACATTTTTATCTTATTAAAGAGTTACTATAGTCAGTGTCCAATTCCTTCTTACCATAGTCCATATAAGTAATTCTGTACTTAGCCTGTTGTATTGCATCTTGCAAAGACTCTCAACATACTTTGCTGTATTATTAGTCATTGAAGTAAAGTTATACACATGCAGTACCAGATCCTATATAAAAAATGTGCGGGAATCCCTTCACAGATGAAACACAACCAGTTCTTGGGTAGAGGATATATACCAGGCAAACTATGGGTGCACAGTGCCTTAGAAGAAATGCATTATAAACAAACATAGCAATGCAGAAATTGAATGGTAGGTTACTTAGCTGAAGTACACATTTGAGGATTCTTAGAAAATTGTGTGTTATTAATCACAATAGAATGTAAAATATTATAAATATTATAAGACTGTACGTAGCCTGCTTTTAACAATAGTCTCTACAAATGTTTGCATCCAATTGTCAGGGACTCTGAGCAGGCAGGCCAGCCTGAACCAAGCAGCCATACCTGCAGCAAACCCCCCCTACTACGCTCTGCCCCAGTTTAGGAGCAACAAGCACCCTGATTGGCTGCAGGAGCACCATTTATCCATTTCATAGATTGATTCATAGATTGCAAGGGGATGAAAGGGACCCCACAAGATCATTGGGTCCAACCCCACTGCACTAAGCAGAAAAGATAACTGGGGGTCAGGGGACCCCAGCGACGTGACTGTCTAGTCTCCTCTTGAAGATTTCCAGGGTAGGTGATTGTACCACCCCTGGAGGGAGCTTATTCCAGTCTGGTTGCCCTAGCTATGAAGAGGTTTTTCCTAGTGTTAAGCCTGAAACTGTCTTCCAGGAGTTTGTGGCCATTACTCCTGGTATCCCCTCGGGTGCCCTGATGAACAGTTGTCCACCGAGCCCTTGATGTACTCCCCTAGTGTAGCAGTAAGCTGCTACCAAGTCCCCTCTCAGCCTTCTCTTTTTCAGGCTGAAGAGAACCAGGTCCCACAGGCTTTCTTTGTGTGGCTTGCCTTGCAAATCTCTAATCATACGAGTGGTTCTTCTCTGGACTCTCTCAAGCTTTTCCACATCCTTTAGCAACAGCTAAATCAGGGAAGGGCAATTTTTCGGGCCCCTTACCGAGTTTTGGCAAGCTATCAAGGGCTGCATAAGTAGCTCCGCCCTTCACAGGTGCCCCGCCCCCTGGTCACCATCTTATGACTGAAAGTCCCACCCGCTAACCCCTGGCTTTTGCAACCAGAAGTCCCTCCTCTTGCCCCCAGAAGTACTCCTTTCAGCAAGGAGTTTTGCCATCTCAAAACCAGAAAAATACCAAATTATATTCTAAAAAATGAACGTCTACAACATTCATTATTTGATTTCAAAAAATATTTTTGTCCTGGTTTACATGCGTTTGTGTAGTCTACATAGAGGTGATCACACAATAGCTTAAAATAAAGTCTTATTCCTGTATATTGTGGGGGGTGGGTACAGGTTTGTGGGGGGCTGTGCGTGTCTGTGGGGAGTGGATAGGTGTGGGGCGAGGAAGCACATGGGTGTTTATGTAGATATTTGGGGTGTGGGTGGGTATGGGGTTTCTGGGAGGTTGTGTATGAGGAGTGGGTGGCTGGGATATGTGAGGGGGTGTGGGTGTGAGGGATAGTATGTATGACAGAGCAAGGAGGGTGTGAGTGCATATGTATGGTGGAGTGTGCATGTGTGACTCACCCTATGAATACACACACACCATCCCTCCCCCCACACACACATGCACACGCACGCGCACACACACACACACACACCCCCCTGCGGTACCAGTGCAGGACCCATGCTTCACAGTCTGGCAACGCAGCAGGGAGCCACATGGTGCTTAAGCAGTGCAGGTGGAGGAAAGCAGGGAAATGGCTGGGCTTTTGAGCAGAGTTGGGCTGCAGCATCCTGCTGACAGCTTCTGCTGGATCCTACTGGCCCTGGCTTCTGTCATCTTTGACAGGCAACCAGGAGCCGATAAATATTTAACATTCTCTGTTGGTGTAAGGGACTGGGGCATAGGCAGTCTTTATAAGTTATAATGCTATATGCTAATGTTATAAAGTTTAACATTATATAACTTTATACAAAGTAAACAAAACAAAAGCAAATACTAACAAAATAAGAAGCTTAATCAAAAATTGCAATTTAAACTAAGACCTACGCTATTTTGACTTGGCACTACATGGAAGTATGACTGAATAATGTAGGTCACTGTCAGTCTGACAACAGATTTTTACACTGCTTGACATGATAAGAACATAGAACAAAGGACAAGAAGGACCATCAGCAGGTGACTGGACTCAGTTATGCAATCGCAAGCAGCCATGTTATATAAATGCCTTCATATGCTCAAGGCAGACAAGGTTCCTTGGGGGAATTTGATATCTTTTATTAGACCACCCCAAATGCTCAGCATGCTCCAACATGAATCTCATTAGGTTTGTGTGCCCATACTCAGACTGGAAGGCTGTTTCAGAACCTCCTTCCTCTGATAACTAGAAACTTTCTAATGTCTGGTCTAGTTTCATTCATAACTAGTTTATACCTATTTATTCTTGCACCAATTTCATCCTTCAATTTAAAGAGCTTTTCTCTCTTCCTAGAATTTCTAGTTCTCCCTCCACTGATATATTTACAGAGACCAGTCCAATCACCTCTCATCCTTAGTTTTTCAAGGGAAAAGAGCCAAGCTCTTTAATCTCTCCTTGGTTGGCATTGGGGAGGGAGGACTTCAATTCTTTTGATTACTCTATAAGTCCTTCTCTGCTCTACTTTGAATTATGGAACTGTTAATGACAGTTCAACCATAAGTAATTTAGACAATTAATGAAATGGCAGTTCAATTCAAAATTTCCTTAATATGCATATCAAAGCCTACACACACACACACACACACACACACACAAGCTATGCAGTTAACACTCCTTCCTTTTTACTTCAGCATTTGACAGAAACACAAAATACTAAGCATAATCTTCACTAATTTCAAGCTCTTGTCATTTTAACTAAATGGTAAAATCATTTAAAATGGTTAGTTTGGAAGTGAAGCAGTGTTTACTACAAAGCTTCCTTTTCAGTCTGAAAAATAATTCATTTTGCGTTATGCATCCATTCATTATGACCATGCTACAGCAGTGTTTTCACTATGAAAGCTCTTAATGATCAGGTCATTGCATGTAAACTGATTTTGGTTACAATACAGAAAAACTGTAATGAATTTATTGGTTTACTCTTTCCTATCCGTTCATTAAAAATTACTTCTAGTTACCAATAGCAACAGATATATTAATGTAACACATTGTAAAGTTTGTACAGCTAAGTCATTTGCAGATTTGAACTGAGATATGTACTTTCTGGGGAGTATTTAACTTGGAATAACCTAGTTGTCACTTGGGTAAAAGGAAATGCAAGTGAAACCAGCACATAGATAAGTCCACCAGCTCGTTTGAGATATCTGGTCTCCTGAGATAGGAAACAGAAGCTTCAGTTTAGTTCATGGCATTACAGTTGGTAATATAGGACAATGGTCTTTTATTCTACTACTGCTGCAGATTTCCCTAAGAGGCTGAAAAGAGAGGGAGAGTTAATAAGGTGCTTATCTGAGATAAGTCTTAGAAGCTACCAATAGCATTCATCACTGGCTGGCAGGGGAGGGACTCATGCTTTCAGCCATTTGTCCAAGAGTTATCAGCTTCTCCATTCCTCAGTGGCAGGGTGGCCTGAGAAGCACAGGCTGAGCCCATCACCCCAGTCTGCTGATGCACTCCAGACTTCAAAGTTTGCCATCAAGGCTGCTCCAGCACCCACGCTTGTGCCCTTGGACTGCAGGCTGCCCAAGGGAATAGAGTGCTCATTTCAGCACCACTGCTGCAGCATAAACAAGCCTGAGATGTTTTTTCTTAAGGAGTCAGGAGCCTCCAGCATTGTCAAGAAAATCATGGAAATCACTCTAGACTTCTTTTTTTTTAGCTAATTTAGATCTTGTCTTACGTTGTCCTCTGAGATAGGAATTTTGACAGATCAGTAAGGAAACCCTGCTTCTGATGTCAGATTGTATAAAGGGACACCACTTCATCTCCATTCTGAATCTTCTTCTTAGACAGCCCTATCCTTGGCCACCTACTGGCCCTTTCCATCTGCTATTCACACTTATCTTTAAAGTTGTACAACGTTGCAGCTCCTTCTGAGGTCCCATTCCCTTTGAACAGCAGAAATGTGTCTTTGTTCTCAATCTTATTTTGGGTCTGTAGGAACAGATTTTTCAAAAGCATAGGTCTCCTTTCTCCAGCTGTTTAAAAGAAGGGATGATACCTTCAGGCTCTCTCACCACCTGCTTGTTCATTCTTTTCAGCTGCAGGAGAATTTCAGGGTTACTGCACTGTTGCCATTCGAATCTGGGTTTCTCTTTTTTCTGCTATATGACAGATTTGATTAAAGTGTGTTCTTGTTTAATATTGCTTTATGTAACTCATGCAGTGTTCCTCATTGAATATGAACTCACAAGTATATAACATTGCATCTTGCCATATCTTAGATGCTTGTTCTAATATGTTTTCTTATATCAACAAAATGGTAGAGTTTTAACTTTAAAAATACATGCAAATTCTCTGAATAATATTATAAGTACTCCTATTTTTGAGCCGCCTGCTTCACAACAGCATATATTCAGAGCCAAAAAACAAATTTCTTCCCTTACTACCCTAAATTGTATTGCTTTTTCCATTAGGAAAAACAAATAAAAAGGCAAACTGTCTCTAGAAACCTTTGCTTTCTAACCAATATAGCTGAATATTAACTCCACCATTCTTTGGTATTGTGTTTTTATGATCTAATTTAGGTCTGTGTCTCTTGTTGGAGTACACAGTCTTTGCTATAGGTGATCCATCACAAGTACAGTATCTTCATTTATTTTAGCACTCATTCTGAAGTTTGTCTCTCTCTGTTTTACACAGCTGAATTTTTCTCCTCCTTCATGAACAGGACAATGAAAAAAAGAAAATCAGGGCCCAGAATCACCATGAATAAGGAAGTTTTTGCTGAGGCCCAGGCCTGTATGCTTTTTCATTATATGATATACAGAGTTGGAATATGCCTTTGCCTCTTGCTTTCAACATTCTGGGGAAGGGATCAAGCCAGAGGCTTGCATATTCTAATGACTGTCAAATCTGTAGTGCTCATTGGCAGGATAACTTAACTCCAGAAAGAATCATCAGGTTAACTGGCATTAAATCAAGAGGTAAGATATCTTGATTTTAGGAAACTTTATGTTCATCAATTCATAGATGTAGGGTCGGAAGGGACCTTGCAGATCTTCTAGTCCGACCCCCTGCCATGAGCAGGAGAGAAAACTGGGCTCAAATGACCCCAGCTAGGTAATCGTGAAGCCTTCTCTTAAAGATCCCCAAGGTAGGAGCCAGCACCACTTCCCTTAGAAGTTGGTTCCAGATCCTAGCTGCCCTGACAGTGAAACAGTGTCTTCTAATGTCTAGTCTAAAACTACTCTCTAACAACTTATGGCCGTTATTCCTTGTTACTATGGGAGGTGCTCGGGGGAACAAGGTCTCTCCCATTCCCCTCTGGTCCCCCTTAGTAAGTTTATAGACAGCCACCAGGTCCCCTCTCAGCCTCTCTTATGGAGGCTGAACAGGTTAAGGTCCCATAGCCTCTCCTCATAGGGTCTGCCTTGCTGTCCCCGGATCATGTGGGTGGCCCTCCTCTGGACTCTCTCGATGCTGGCCACATCCCTCCTGAAGTGCGGCACCCAGAACTGGACACAGTACTCCAACTGTGGCCTGACCAATGTCGCATAGAGGGGGAGGATCACCTCCTTGGCCCTGCTTGTGATGCATCTGTGGATGCATGACAAGGTACGGTTAGCCCTACTGACTATGTCCTTGCATTGGCAGCCCATGTTCATCTTGGAATCGATAATGACTCCAAGATCCCTTTCTGCCACTGTGCTTTTGAGAAGAGAGTTCCCCAGCCTGTAGGTGTTCTGCTGGTTCCTACTGCCCAAGTGCAGCACCCTGCACTTGTCAGTATTGAATCCCATCCTATTCTCATTTGCCCACCCCTGTAACCCATCCAGGTCCAGCTGTATCCTGTCCCTCCCTTCTAGCGTGCCCACCTCACCCCAAATCTTGGTGTTGTCCGCGAATTTAAACAGGGTACTTTTCACCCCCTCGTCCAAGTCGCTAATAAAGAAATTTAACAGTGCAGGGCCCAAGAACCGAGCCCTGGGGAACCCCACTGCCCACTTCCCTCCAGGTCAAATATGACCCGTCCACCACCACTCTCTGACTGCGGCCCCTCAGCCAATTTGCAATCCATCTGACTGTGTAGGCATCAATGCCACAGTCGCCTAGTTTTTTAATGAGAATGGGGTGGGAGACAGTGTCAAAGGCCTTCTTGAAGTCCATAAGACTACATCCACTGCAACACCTGCGTCCAATGATTTTGTGACCTGATCGTAGAAGGCAATCAGGTTGGTCTGACAGGACCTGCCCCTAATGAACACATGCTGGTTGCCCCTGACCATCATCCCCCCTGCTGGTCCTTCACAGATGTGCTCCTTGATAATCTTCTCAAAGAGCTTCCCCAGGATCAAAGTAAGACTAACAGGCCTATAGTTGCCTAGGTCCTCCCTCCTCCCTTTTTTAAAGATGGGGACCAAATTGGCCCCCTTCCAGTTGTCTGGCACCTGGCCAGAGCACCACGAGTGCTCGTAAAGCCATGCCAGGGGCCTCACGATAACCCCTGCCAATTCCCTCAACACTCTGGGGTGGAGAGCATCTGGACCTGCTGATTTGAACATGACCAGCCCCTCCAGAAGTTATCTAACTCAGTCCTCCCTGGCCCTAAGCCTGGCGGAGTCTCTTCTGAGTCCATCCCGAATCTCGGTGGGGGAGTTCCAGTCCCTGCACAAAAAAATGGAGGCAAAGAAATTGTTAAAAAGGTCTGCTTTTTCCTCTGGTGCAATCACCAGATTGCCTAGCATATCCTGCAAGGGCCCCACATTACCCGGTGCCTTCTTCATACTCCCTAAACCAGTTCTAATTAGGATTCTCCACCACGCCTCACTGTCATGTGTATTCAGCACTTATTCTGAAGTTTGTGTGTCTCTGTTTTACACAGTTGAATTTTTCTCCTTCTTCATGAACAGGACAATGAAAAAAAGAAAATTGGGGCCCAGAATCACCATGTTAAAAAAACATGTGCTGAAACTGTTCCAGAGGATGTAGTCACAGGCTTGGGTTGATTTGCTGTACCGTAAATCAATGTTATTCAGATACTAATTAAACAAAAGCTGCATATAAATCACAAGAACAGGATTTCATAACAGAACAGTCACACTTGAGACTAGAATATAATAGACAGACGTTACACTGCACAATGAATGCAGTGAAGTTTTTTAAAAATTAATTTATTTATAATAGTTAATGCCCTAATGCCCTTCAGTATGTATTACTGTCTTGGAGGCTTTGTTTAAAATGTACTTCCCTAAAACTAATACATTTAAAAGAAGAAGACATCTGAAAAGATGTGATGTATTCCACGGCAGATCAATCTGATTCAAACTTAGGTGGCTGGATTGCTCACTTTAGGAAGTTTGCAGGGATAGAATTACATATATGCTGCCTTCACTGTGTGAGGGAATATGCTACTTAGACATTTTGCATTATAATAAAGGCATGACACAACTCTGTACCAAGAAGAGGCAGACCACAGTTGCTACGAGGTGGGGAGAAAAAGATCCAAGCTTGTTGAGCTAAGGAAATTGGAGCAAAAATGGAAACTAGTGGAGGTTATTAAGAGAGATCTTCATAACAGTTCCTCTCCTAAGCTAGGAAAGTGAACACCAAATGCTAAAACAGGGGAAAGTGCTAAGATTTTCTACCAAGGAATGGCAGAATTCCATTTTAAGTCAAGTCTATTTAAGTCAAGGAGTCCTGTGTTTTGCTGTTCAAAGTAGTTGATCAATGATTCTATCTTTCATACAGCAGATATTATAGTGTAGCCACCTACGTATAGGTTTGAACCTGAATTGATTTTGGCAATTGTATTGACCTCTGTGCATCCTTTCACTGGATAGTGTGCACATTGGGAGGGTGTGGGATTGATTCCCTTTCCCCCTGCACTGTGCTTTTGCCAGTCCTCTGCTCCATCATTTTAATGGAAAGAAGAACTGTGATTACATAAATGTGAACCTGCATCTTTAGGACAAGCAAACAGAGATCATCAGATACAGTGTCCCTCTGCTACTCACAGCTGCTGAGTGCCCCTACAAAGCAGGATATTTTCACTGATTTCTCCTCATAAAGCATGATGCAAAATAAAAAGGAGTGGGAGCAGTTCAGGTTAGACTTTGCAGCTAGTTTGACTCCAATAATAAAAGATCCTCCTCAGATACCATTCCTAGTGCAGGCCTTGTCCCACTACGCTACACATAGCATCAGATGGGGAACAGGAAAAGAAAAACCATCTGGCCCCAGCCTGAGCAGCATTGTTCTATGCAGTGGTTTAATATGAGAAAGAGGGAGCCCAACTTTCAGTGCCTGGACTGATAACGGAAGAAGCTGTTGTGGAAGCTCTGCATCACGAATGCTTGCAAGAAGACATTTAAAAAGAAGGATTTAAAGAGAGGATTTAAAAGGCCAAGAGAAGAAGTTGAATGAAGCATGTACCTGAGGAGACAGCCTCTCTGGAGAGAACTATTTCTATGGGCATAACAAACAAGTCAGGCTGCAGAAGATGGTGATAATGGCAAGCTGGAGGCTACAAAAAGTCTAGTTATTTCAGAATGCCAGTTAGCCCAGTTTCATCACCCCTCTGCCTAAATACAAAAGATAGAAAATTTCATTGGAAGATGTTGATTTTCCACTGATTTTTTCAACATTTTCAACTGGAGAATTTCTAAACACAACTATAGGTTGAACTGCTATCAAAGATATGTCTATACACATGCTCTGAAACCTTCTAACTAGAACACGTCAGAGCAGACTTGATTGACTTCTAATTAGAATGCTCCAGCGTGCCTCACTGTCATGTGTATTCAGCATCCCGCATTTCAAAATGGCAGCAGAGACACTTTAACTAAAACTTGCTGAATGAGCTTTAATTAAAGCACTGCTGCAGCCATTTTGAAACACAGGACACTCGGTACACATGATGCTGTGGTGTCTTAATTAGAGTGGCTGTCCAGGACCCACCCTACTTAAAACACCCCCTCCTTCTCCAAGAGCATGTGTATAAACACCCTTTAATTCTGCTTGGGTTTCATTTGGACCTGCTGTTACCTTTTGATATGATATGGTAAAAAAAGGGGGGGACAGGAAAAGAGGAGTTGATGAAAATTTAGAAAAAAAGATGTTTCTTTCCTTAAGGCAGAGACTGCCTTCACTTCAGATTCACCACAGGCTTTACTAGTAGATCACAGCACAATTAAGGGGGAGGGCAATTTAGCCGGGGGAAGAAGGGATACAAAAATAGATGTAACCACTTTGTTGACCGAGCTGCCATCACTACCACAAGCAGCCCAGCTGCAGTGCCTGCCCCACGTGCCACGGCCACTCAGGGTGCAGAACTGCCCAGCTACTCTGCTGGTAGTGAATTTCTGCAACTCTGCTGCAGGAGATTGATTAGTTATTTGCAGGAATTCCTCCTTGGACAACATGGTAAAAACCTCTGAGTTGGTGCAAAAATCCTTTGTTTCTTCTCTTCTGACAAAACGTAGCACTACACACCATGTGCCTCCTGAATCTGAGGGGGGCACCTGCAGAAGCCACCACTGGTGATGGCCCTGTCAGGGGGGGCACCAGCCCTGCCGACAGCATCAGTGTCAGCTGTCAGGGGGGGGCACCGGCCCCATCAGGGGGTGCACATGCACCCCTGTGCACCCCTTACCATTTACCTATGCTACACTTTTTAGTGGTCTCCAGGGAGAACTGAACTCCTTTAGAATTCAGGTGTTCAAAATGAGACTTCCCTGAGAGGAAAGAGTTTATAAACAAGGTGGCTCTGTGTTTATCCCATTTGGTAGGACATTTGCATGTAGATAACATACTACTGATACCAGCTGAAAGTATTCTTATAAATTATAGTACCTAAAAATAATCTGATTCATCCCTGCTCATGATTGTCCTTTTTGGAGTGAAAAAGATGAGGGATGCATTTGGAAGTGGTGCAGAGCAATTCCATACCACTGGAAGAAGATTTTCTGTCTTTTCCATGCTTTTTCAGGCGTGAGTCATTATAGAGTGGTGATAGATTGTCTCAAGAACCTTGGAAGTGAGAAGTCTAGATTGGTGTGTCAAAGCCTACTGGGGAGGAAATTTAAGAAAGATGATTGTATTTACTTTCACGCTCTGAATAAATGCACCCAGACAGAATTGGATTAAGAGTTGATTTTCTTCTGCTTAAATGCAGCTCCTACCTGTGGGTTCACAAAGCTCTGATAAGTATTCGCAACTGTTTTACCTGGATTCTAGTTGGTTGGTAATGTACAGTCCAACCTGTAGTACTTATCTTTAAACTTCTGCCATCATGAGTAGGGTGACTGCTAGGTCTGATCACATTTGTGTAGATGTCCATTCCCCTTGAAATCTGATCCACTACTGTCATCCAAATAATCATCAGAAGGAGAACTTTGGTCATAACAGCATTATATCAGCAAATACTCTTGCTGGCTATAATCTAATATCCCCCTCAGGAATGAGACAAGACATATATAATTAAGGTATTATCAGGAACCACTTTCAGTGGTCAAAATATATTCATTTCTCTAGTTACATCATAGTAGTTCCTTAATCATGTCTCTTCTTGCTTGCACACTTTTTGCCAGATATACTGAATTCACTGAAATTATGTTCATAAAAAGCCCTAAAATATTAGGTATTGATTGAATTTCTATTGGCCAGTGAGTAAAACTAAAGGAAATATTTGCAGTTATTAATTTACCTCTTTTTTCTCTTCATAAATTATCCACAATGGACTTTGATTTTTACTAATTTGTTCATTATTCAGAGTTGTTCAGCAAAAAGTTAGTGTAAATGTATTTCAGCATATCAGTGACACCAGTATATCATTCACTTTGGCTATTTGTTTTTTGTCACAGGTGACGACATTTCCTGTGACAAATGTCTTGGTAAGTAAATTAAGGCCCTTTGCTCAACTTCATCTGTTGGTTTATCCATCTGTCTATCTATAATCCGGTAATTCTGAAATGCCACATCTAATCAGTTCCAAAATTTCAGGAAAGTTTATGGACATCCATAGGCATAATCAATCAATTGCGGGAAAATTTAAAGACTTAGGAGGGGTTGGGAGGACACTGTCATGGATATGACCCAGATGAGGAGTGGGTGGGGGGGAGAGTCAGGGTTCAGAAGCCAGAGGTCAACAATACCATAAACCCAGGTGCCAATGCAACGGGACACAATAAACAATGTTAATCCAAGTCCAATGTATCACACTCAGGGTCAAATGGATCTATGGTCAAGACCAGGCCACAGGTCCGGAGCTGGGGGATCCAATACACAGGACAGGGTAAGCAGGAATAAGGTACTACTGCCCAAGGTAAAAACAAGGCTAGAGCAAGGTTGGAGACATTTCAGGACAGTGTAAGGCAGAGGCAAGATAGGAGTGAGGCAGGGGTTCAGAGGCAGGAGGTCTAAGACAGGAGCAAGGATACAGGATTCAGACCCAGACATCCACCACAAGGATACTGGGAATATTGTTGCAAGGACAAAGCTCTGCAGGAAGTGAGAGGATTTTATAGTCCTTCCATGAGGACCTTGTAGCTCCCATTGTCCTCCTAGGTCAGCTGATCTCCTGTTTGGAACCTCATTGGAGGGCTAAGGCTGAACTGGAGCAGGTACATGGTTAGCCTCCTAATGTTGCCACAGCCTGGTTCAATGCCTGAAGGCATCATGGATCACTGTTTGAAACCCAGGGACCCTGACAGACATACAGAACATCTTGTATCTATCTGGCTCACATATTAAGTTTAACTTATTTACAGATCAAAGAACAAATAAAACAATATGCCTCACCTCAGCTCAGTCATTGGCCCAATGGAGTTTAAAATGTCAACTCTGTGAATTACTTCTCCAACAGAAAGAAAAAATAATAATAGCAGGGGAAGCCTAGGGGAAAAGAGAGTGAAGGAGGTTTTATTCTCTTTTTCTGATATATTGCCATGCCAAGGTGTGGGGTGGAGTGACACCAGTATAGGGAGCAGGACTGATATCTATGCCTCATAGCCTGTCTCCAGAGATGTATCCAAGATTCATGGTCTTGCAGGTGGTCCCAGGAGGTGCATCTACATGTGCTATTAAGGCACCATGATAAACTCCAGAGCAGTTTGTGGTGGGATTTTATAGATTTCTAGGGCTGGAAGGGACCTGGCAGATCACTGCGTCCGACCTGCTGCTCCAGGCAGGAAAGAGCACTGGGGTTAAGTAACCCCAGCCAGATGCCTATCCAACCTCTTCTTGAACACCTCCAAGGTAGGATTTATTATGGTCCTTAATGCTACATGTAGATGTTCAAAGTGCTGTGGACCAGGGCACATGTGCAGGCATGGCATCCAGGACCACAGCAGTTTGACCCAGGGCAGAGCCAACCTGGGCTGGCAGGGGACCTGGGGTCAGCCCTGGGCTCCAGGTGGTGATGGTGGGTAGTGGAGGGGCTGGCTGGGGCATTAGAGTGCCTCAGTGTGCGGAGCCCTGTGACTAGGCAGAAGGCAGAAGTCTGGCCCCCTGCTGCCTGGGCTGACCAGCTGCAAAGTATACCCAGGTCAGTGTTTACATGTGCTGTTGGTGCAGTTATTTTTGCTACCATGAGATAGTATTGTCCCTGACAGTAGCAAGGACAGTACTATCTTAAGCAGTGAAAATTAGTTTGGTGGGGTCTAATAGCATCACATATGTAGACTGTGACACTTTACACCACAGCAAATTAGTCTACTGAGCATTTTAGCATATGCGTAGATGCACCCAGGGAGGAGAAATAGATGGTGGAAATAGGCAATCGTGTTTATTTACAAGAACACATAAAGACCTATTTTATTTCTGAATGCTGAAAGAATTAAACAGAGACAATAACTTTGCTCACAGCATTAAACCTCAGCACCCTCCAGAAGCTCACTCCTTAAGCATTCCTCAGGTTGGTGCTACCATGGGGTTGTTCAAACTGTACCACTGCTCAAACAATACTTAGCATAGCTCTCAACCCAGATCAGTCGAACTTCAAAGTGGCCTTACATTGGATTTGGAGATGCCAACACCTCAGGAAAAGGAATCCAACTATGCCCAATGCTTCAAATGGATGCAGTTATTTTGCCCAACAAGTTTCAAGGAGGTTTAAGCCACACAAAACAATAGCATTTGAATTTTTTGTTTTTTCCTATTGAATTAGACCAGGGCAGCCCAAATGCTTCCACAGTTAATCACTGACACCTTTTTGCAATGACCTCCACCATAAATAGCAAAAAAAAAAGAGGGTCTTTACCTTTGAGACCAGCCTCAAGAAGCTAGCCACCAAAATAACAAGTTGCTGTCTCTCTAAAAATTCTCCTGCCTGACTGTATTGTCATTTGGGGTTTTTGTTTTAATCTTTCAGGGTGTTTTAGTATCCAACAGAAATGGAATGGGTAGGAAGAAATGTAGAATCAGGATAAATGATGCAGTGAAGAGAAGAGCCGGAAGATTAGATAGGATGGGTCTGAGTAGTTGATCCAGGATTGTGTAAAAAGTCTCCCACAGCATACTCTGATAGAAAAAAAAAATTATGTGACTGGGAAAAAAATGTTTTCCACCATAACCTGACCTGGTCTGTGTGTGTGTGCATGTGTGGGTGTAAGAGAGAAAGCGTGTGTTTCTCTCTCCTATTGTTGAGTCACAGCTCTTCTTCCAGACTCAATCAATACATTTCTTCCTTAATTTCCCCTGTCCACTGTACAGAAGTCAGCTATGTTTGTTTACCAGCAGATAACCATCTTAATTAGACTACTGTATCTAAGTCCTGCTTTCAGTGCACACAGAAAATAGTTTCATTTCCTCTGGCATTGTTTTCCTTGGAGGGTGTCTGCTGCTAAACTGAATCTTTTTCTATCTAATGAAAATGAGTAATGTAAACTTCATCCTCTAATCTTTGTGCCTGAGTCACTCCCACTGAAGTCAGCAGGACTGGGCAAAGATAATTAGTACAAGCTAAAATCCAAAGAAATCCAGCATTAATGGATAGTTTATTTATATTCATTATTATGGTTCTAATTCCCATTGCATCTGAAATAAATAGAATCAAATAAGATACCACTCGCGTTTTATGTTCTAAGCATGGGTTCTATGCGCATTGTAAATTAATTCTTGTATTGGCAGCAAGGGAAGGGGGTTGAATTATTTAGTGACCTTCCCAAGAGCAACAAGTATGCAGTAATTCTCCATACACAAGCCATAATGTTGTGTATTGCCTCTACAGAATCCCTGGAGGTATTCAACTATGTTGCACTCGTAACTGTGGCTTCATAACTATTTGGGGCCAATTTCTGACATCAAGTGATATGTGCACAACCCACATTGATTCCAGTGCAAGTTTGGCTATATAGCTGAAGGCAGAATCTGTCCCCAAGTGCCAGATACTATTGAAAAGTTATTACTGACACTCAAATGGTTTTTTTGCTTTGTTTCTTAAGTCATCATAATAAACTCCACACATTTCATGACAAAATAGAGTACAATGTCAGAGAGTAATAGAGAACCAGAGTATATTACCCAGCTAATTTATATACCATTCACTTTTATACTATAATCCTATTCAATCTGTTTATAAAGCACGTTTGAAAAATGTAAAGACCTGTTAAACTATACTGAACTAAAACTTTCTGTAAAAAGAAGGGAATTGTACAGAGATTTTTTCCCCCAAATCTCAGATAAAAATCATAGACTTTATTTCATCCCAGTATAAGGGTTGAATGAACAGTTATACCGAGCATGAATTTGCCCAATGCTACATTTTTAAAAGGTAATTTAAATCCTTCAGGAGATCCTTTGGGGTAGCTTTAAAATTCTGGCTTCTGCTGTCTTGGCCTCCTTTATCAGAATCCTGGTAATTAATTTATAAATCACTAAAACATATTTCCTAGGGAATAAGATGAATCACTATATGTTGATAATTTTAAAAAGCTAAATTGGAAAGATCATCCATTTAAACAAGTGATACAAACTTCTATGTAATGACAGACACACTTCAGGAGTTCATCTATTTTAGTACATACATTAACAAATCTGGTGTCAAAACCAGCAGATGCTACTAGGGGTGTTTAGAGCCCCTAAGTATGATCCGTTCCAACTTTACCAGGTCCTTTGAGAAAACACCAACCCATCTACTTTTGTGCCATCAACTTAGCCTTAGTTCTAAGTGACTGAAATGCACTGAGGAGGAGGAGGACTGTGCCAGGGTGTTCTGTCCCCTTAAGAAGAGGCAGCCAGCCCTGTTCAAGACATTCAGCTGTGGAGCATTTTGCTAATGAGGGAATGTCCATCAAGGAGCTTAAAGAGAGCAGAAGGGGGCTGATTGTAAGTGAACAGCTTGGAAGGAGGAAAAGCCACGCTGCCATGCTGAGGAAAAACCTGGAGGAGGAAGTGGCTCTTCTCCTAATGTCCAAAGAGGACAGAGGATTTTGGATTGTTCTGTTTATGTTACTAGAGACTGAAGTTTGCTTGGTGGGAATTAAACTGCCTGAGAAACTAACAGCAGTACTAACTGGGCGTGTCTACATGAGACACTTTTCTGCTCAGCAAATTAATCTGCTGTGCAGTAAAGCATCACTGTCTATACATGCACAGTAATTAGGGCTCAGTAGACTAATTTACTAAGCTCCTGAATAGTCCTGTCAGATATAAGTGATATCTGGCAGAGCAGTAAATTACTGTGCTTAAATGTACATGTAGAGGGGGACGTCAGGATCAGTTTACTCCCAGTCAATTTGACCCAGAGTATATTCAGTTACATTAATTGCATGTGTAGACATGCCCGCTGGCTTATAAAAGGCAGCAGAGTAAAGGAATCATTTACAAAGTTAAGACCTACCTAACTTTTGCATACATAGTTTTTCAGGGACTTGAACAGGGTGGAAAAGTACATGGCTCAGAGTCTGCATCATCAGGCTCTTGACTATCAACTCTACATGAATCCTGGTGGAGAGAAGAAGTTAACATTGCCATTTAAGCAAAGAACCTTTCCATAACTTGGTAGTCTGCACAGACATCTCATTCTTCCTTACATGACTAATCCATCCCTTTTTACACTTGGATCTTTCTTCAAGTGAACTAGTTCACAACAGAAGCTACAGATTGACTTCTCAAAACTGTACTTCCCAAAGAATATCTCAGATCCTACAAATCTGATTAAAATGTTGGCCCTCGGGCTCTTACCTGCCTTCTCAGTAAGGCATGAATGTCATGTGTCCCCGGTGGCTGAGGGCACACAGCTGTGCTGGCAGCAGTGGGAGCACGGCGGTGGTAGAAGCATGGCGGCAGTAAGCACAGAGCTCCCACAGATGTCACCAGCACTGTCAGTGGCAGGGGGGTGGTGAGTGCCAAACAAAGGTCAGTGACCCCCCACAGGTGCCGCCAGCAGCATCAGCGGTGGCCACCAGGGATCGTGGACCACCTGCAGACACTCTGGCGGTGTCAGCAGCGGGGTGGCGAGTGGTGACTGTCTGCTGGTGCCGCTGTCAGTGATGCCTCTTTGCAGGGGGTACACCGCCATGCTCAGGAGGTGCACGTGCACCCCCTACACGTCGCCCCTACAGTATGGGAAATTATCCACATGCCCAATGCCTGCTCCAATGCATTCTAATTACAACACATTCGACCAGACTCAATTAACAATCAGTTGGAGCATTCTAATTAGCATGCTCCAGCAACCTCAGCGTCATGTGTATTCAGTGTCTCCACATTTTTCAAAATGGCAGCGTTTGTGACAGGGAGCTGTCTCAAAGCCGGTCCAATAATTGGCCTGCCCACCTGTCTAGGGTGGTCTGCCCTCCTGCCTCACCTGCCATGCCTTTGATGTCACTCAGAAGTTGTTTATAGGTCGGAGTCTGCCCATTTAATGCCTGATGCCAAGGGTGTAATACACAGTTCCGTACAATCCCTACACCATGTTTCATGTCACGCAGATGGCATCGCTACATGGCTCCAGCCCCACACAGGGCCCCACTGTATTCTGACTGACATTCGGACCCCAGCCTGGATCCCTTCTACTCAGGCAGCCTAACCTCTGCCATCATCCTGGGCTGCAAAACCCCTAGAGTCCCTCTCAGCAGTGGCCCCTGCTCCAGGACCTTTGCCTCACCTCAGGCCAGGCGGGACTCCAGGCAGATGGCTCTGGTTGGGCCTCATGGTGGGTGCTCTGGCCCTTTGACCATCATGGTCAAAGGCCCCAGCAGTGATCAGTCAAGGTTCTATGGGTAGGTTCTTGAGCAGCTAGCCCTCTCTCCCATATGGGTCCACCTTCTCGGGCCCCTCTACACACACTGTTCTCACTCTCTGACCACATAGTTACTCTGGGCCCACTTTTCTGCCCTCGCTGGGCTCACTTGCTCTCTGCCCCTCACTGGGCCTATACTCTGGCTGCCTATGCACAGTCCTTCAGGCTCCCCCATGGACCCTACTCTACATAGCCTCCAGCTCACTTTACACCCCCTCACTAGTGCCACTACTCCATCCCCTCACTGGGACTTCTGGGCCTTACGCCCTGTGGCTTCAGTCCCCACTCAGTTCTGGGCCTTGGCCCTGTGATTTTCTGTTGGAGTATGCTCCCCTAGCCTTTCCCCTCCACGGGGTCACCCACAAGGCAGTGGGGGCTGAGACTTTCCAGTGCCCCATACTTGCCTTTCACTGGGAAGGCCCAGGTGCGGCATTTCTTGGAGACTGCCCCACCACAGGCAGCCCCACCGCACCATCCAACCCCAGCAGGGTGTAGTTTTAGGTCATGTCCCAGGACCAGGAACCTCCTCCATCCCCATAGTTCCTCCTCTTAACCTTCAGGTGTTCTGGGAGCAGCATATTTCTGCTGGGTGATGCCCATCCCTTGGCTCCCTGCAGCAACTGCCAGTTCTGCTCCTCAGGGCCTGGTCTTATACCCAGGGTGCCCTTTTGTGGTCATGTGACCACCTCATTAGGCCTAACCACACCTGCTGGCTGCTCCACAACTTCCTCAAACCTCTTAAAGTGGCAGGCACAACCTATGCTCTGCTACCATGTTCAACAACCTTTAGTTAAAGTGCCCTTGCCACCATTTTGAAGCACAGGATACTAAATACATGACACACTGCAGGCATTTTAATTAGAGTGGCTCCTGAGAGCCACCTAACCCGAGAGCACATATAAAGATGCCCTATGAGCCTGAGAGCTTTCCGACACTAGCACAAGAAGGGGTAAATCAGAATGTCTGCACCTGGCTTCTGCATGGGCACTCTGGAGCTGTTTTTTGCTGCTGCCAGTGGAGCCAAGTGCTACTGTCCCCAGCCATCCCAACTCTTTCCTTGCCTAAATTAGGGGAGCTGAAGTACCACTGCCCAAACAACATTGTCTTTAAAGCCCTGGGAGCCTCGTCACCAAAAAAGCATACCTCACCTTCAGGAAAGGCCATTAATGGGAAGGAATAAGGTTTGCAAAGCCTCGCTGTTTTTGACATCCTTCTCTGCTGCTTTCCTGAGAGGAGAGAAATGAGCAGAAAAGGTCTTAAAGAAGGAAAAGACCAGGTACCTGTCTCTTTACCCACCCCCAGAGAATTACCTTAGACACCACCACTGGGAATGCAAGGTCATATTTACCTTCTGCCAGCCCTTTCTTTTCCTTACTTTCTAATGATGCTTTGCAGCAGCAGGGATCCAACTACTTTGTCAGAGGCAAGGGTCAGAACTCTTGGGACAGTCATGTCATGGGGGGTGGCTTTTTTGTGGCTATCTAGCGATAGACAGTATCACTCATCTTAATTGCAGTGTCCATCTTAACAGAGACCCCGTCTTGATAGATCTGTGGATGTCATTAACCAAAGAAAGGACTTTTTCACAAATGTATAATCATTGATCCTCATTTATAAAAATCTGAGTGTCAGTAGCCACCACACAGTCAATATATTGCTGTATTGCTTCCTGGCTTCTGCAGTGGCCTTAACAGCACATAGAGAGCTGAATGACTAGGGGAGCAGTTCCCAGGAGCAGGAAGCAAAGGAAATTAACACAAATGGCAAAAGGTTCTTCAGCTATATAAAAAGAAGAGAACAAGAAAAAATGATCTGCTATGCAGAGAGAATGGGGTGAAGATTAAAGATAACCTAAGTATGTTCCAAAAACAAAGTCGATATATTGCATTAGTTTTCAATAAGGATGATTATGTTAAACCCAGGGGCAAAGGCAAGACTGACAATATAATGAGACTATGGAAATAAAAAATTACCAAAACAGAAGTGAAGAAAAACTCAAAGGAGCTACTGCACTCAAGTCAGAATGTGAGTCCAGAATTCTGAAAGAAATACTATATGACATCACAGGTTCCCTAACAAGGATCTTGAATATTATAGTCTTGTCACACATTATGCTTAGGATGTGTTAAGTACACTTAAAACACCACTGTCTGCACATTTAAGAAGGAAAACACATGCAAAGTGCTATTGCATGAGAGTAAAATTAGAACTTTTGGGACGAGAAGTCTCTCCAGATTTCTTTGAGTAATGCTATTGTTGAACTGCCCCACAGAGATAGTGCCAGCAGTCCTCACAAGCAGCTGCTTGGTGTTCCCAACCCCTGTACCACACCAAAATCTCCCAGGCAGTGCCAGCTGTTTGTCGGTGCTGGAATCTTGAACCAGCTCCCATGCAGTGTGGGGACTGGGACCAACAAACAACTGTCTGTAAGTCCCAGCTCCCCCTGCACTGAGGCCAGTTCAAACCTCCAGTGCCAGGACGGGGACCAACAAACAGCCAATTGTCAACATTTAGTCAGCTCCAGCACTGTCCAGGCAGCTGAGATCATAATAAGCATTACCATGTCACTGCTTAGAAAACTCTTTAATGTGTATTAATGCTTACTACAATCTAAATAAAACAGGTCCTAAATGTAACATATGACAAGGCCCTAAATCTCTCAAACTGAGGCTGTTACAATTTGACTGAAGAACAGTAAATGTGGTAGCGTTATTTAGAAAGGAGGGAAAAGTGATCCGGACAACTGTAGGTCCATTTGACCAATGGACCTACAGTTGTCCGGATCACTTTTCCCTCCTTTCTAAATAATCATATGCAGTTAATCATATGCAGTGCTTCAGAAAAAAATTAAAAGAACGATTATTAAACACTTGAAAATAAATGGAAAATGGGATAAAATGCAAATAGCTTCATCAAAAGGCAGACCATATCATATTAGCATGCTATCTATGTTTGATAACAGATTTTCTAGACAAAGGACATTTGGACTTCAGTAAAGTATTTGATTTGCATTGCCTAGTTATTAGACAAAATGTGTAATCAGCATGTGGGAGCAGGGGCCAGAATTCAGGGATGCCTGCATCCTACTCCCTTGGGCACAAGTCCACATACCTTACTGCATGCTGTCTTTCTCACTGCACAGCTCTTTCACTCTTGGCTACCCAGCGGCTTCAGAAGGTCCTCTTAGCCCTGCCCAACCCAGCCGGTGACCTGGTGGATGGGACACTTTTTGGAGAAGCAGAAGATGTGAGTCCAGACCCTTCTGGCTTAAGAGGGTCTGGAACCTGAACTGCCCACTTCCTAGCTATTAGACTATTGGGCTAAACAGTGGATGGGCCCAGGTCTTCTTTTCCACCATGCCAAACAGTCATTAATGATGGTTTTCTCTAATTAAGGGTGGGTGTGCACTACTGAGCTGGTTTTTCTCTCTAATGAGATGGAGTAAAATAAACTTCCACCTCTAATCTTTGTGCATGAGACCTTCCCACTGAAGTCAAGAAGGACTGGGCCCAATTAATGCTGTAACAGAACAGAAGGGAAGAACACTCCTTGGTGGAGTATTTCTGTGTGCACAAAGGACAACCATGGATGTATGGAGTGAATGTATGGTAAATAATCCTAATACTTGGTAGTTGCTTTATAGGGTGTAATAGGATCATAGTTAATGATTTAGAAACCTAGAAGTTACATAAAAGAGGTCTAAAGTTAGTCTGAAGTCAGGCAGAAGGGAGGGCAGGGTGGCACCTTAGAGCACATACCCACAAGCATGCACATGCGTTTCCCTGAGGGACAAATAGCAGTAGCACATATTTGTGCTGCTGCTACTTGTCTCTGGGCACACCCATGCACACACACTGTAGCACATGCCAAATTGCCCCAGGTGGGGTAGGGGTGACTGGGGCCAGCACCTGGGTTGTCCCCAACAGCCTGACCTGGGGTCCTAGAGACCTCCTGGGGCTGCAGTGGTGGTGATCTGGATGCACGGAGCCCAGCCAGCAGTTGGAGTTTGGCTCTGGCTGGCCAGGCTCTGGTTTTGGATCATGCACGCTGCTGCCACATGCACCGTCCCACTTTTTTCTGGCAGATTTTTGTTTAAATACCAGGATTTCCCAATATCTAATTTTGCCCTGTACTGCAAATATTCAGACCAGTGAACAGATTAACATGCACCACATGTGTCTTGCAGTGCCTTTAAAGCCTTTTGAGGTTCTGCAAACCACACATTACTGCTCATAGGGACACAGCTTTAGAGAGTAATTGGTGCAGAGAGGCATAAGCTTCCATAGGAGACAGGCTACTTTGTCAGATGCTAGATACAGAAGCTACATAAATGCCTCTCATAGGTGGAATAGGATTGGACCCTAGGTGTATCAGAAATGTAATTTTTCCAGAGAGATATAGAATAATGACACTGAACAAAGCACCAGTGAGAACTTTTCTAGAATTCCCAATTGTATCCAATTCTTTAAGCCCACATTCAAGAAAGATTAATTCAAACTAGAACAGTCACAGAGAAAGGCCACAAAGATGATCAGAGAAATGGAAAGAAAATAAAACCTATTTTATATGGGATAATAAATGCAATTAGCTTATTTAGCCTGGCAAAATGAAGGCTAAGAAGGGATATGATTATTCTCTATAAATACATCAAAGGGATAAACAGCAGAGAGGAAAAGGTAGTATTAAAGCTACACGACAGGCCTGGCACAAAAACAAATGGATTTAAAAACTGGATATTAATATGTTTGATCTGAAAATTAAAAAAAAACATTTCTAACCACCAAAGAAAGGAGGTTCTGGCACAACCTTCCATCAGGATGGAAGGGGCAAAATTATTTTCAGATAGAGTTTGATCCACCTATGACAGGGCTTCTGTGACATTCTGGTGATAACAGGAAACTATACTTGATGACCCAGGAAGTACATCCTACTCACATGCATGTGACCCAGCTAATATTGGATACAGGATGAATGTAGACCTAAGACTGAAAGATAGACCAAGGAGAAAATGATCCTTAGCAGCCCTGCTTCCTTCTTGTAGAGCCTAATACTGTGTCCAACACAACCATGGGCATGGATCTAGTAATTGCCTTCTATCCCTGAATGGTTTTGTCAGCATAGGTTGCTTCAGGAAGAACTGGGTAGCCTTTTTCCCTTAGCAATGCAGTCTCCCTGAAGTGTCCAACAAAACATTGTGCCAGATTGGTGGGGAGGGGAGTGCACCCATCTGAAAGCAACAGAGCAGATTGAATATAGTGGACTAGTTCAGATGGAGTATAGTGCACCCATCTGAAAGCAATGATTGCGGTAGGAGTTTTCAACAGCATGCACAATATACCAACTTTTCTGCCAGCTCAGATTGCTACAATAAGAGGTAAAAATTATATCCTGGATCCCTCCTTTTAAATCTTGGCCTTTGTCTGTTTGAAACGTGTAGTTACAAAAACCAGCAGATACGTTTCTGGAAAGGTATGCCCTGATAGTTGTCATGATTGAAAATTGACACGAGTCTTTCCCAATGCCGTGCTTTTACCACCCAAGAAACTGATTGCAGACTTTCAGCCTGAGTTAGGATGATTGGCAGAAACTCTAATTCTGTCACTGGCCTTTCTTGAAAATCGACTCAAGTCAGCTTGCAGCTTTCCACAGTCATTACCTAAAAATAATGAAAAACAGTGAGGAGAACAATGCAGCAACTCTGCAAAGCCAGGCTCAGCAATCCAGGCTTAATATTTAATATAGTGTAAAGACTACATCCACAGGGTAAACTAACCATGCTCCAGAGCACTGTCTTCAAGCAGGGTGCGCTGCTCCTGGAAAACCTAAACCAGAAGCAGTGTAGCTGCAGTCACATGGTGCTTAAGGCAGCCCTCACTAGTGACTGGGCCCTCCATGAGATGAATTTGGCCATTCTCTGTGCTGCATGGATGCAGCTATCCTGATTTGGTTTATAAGGTAGCCAACTTGGAGCAATATATCACACTGGAGGATGGAAATCTTGCCAAATTCTCTCTTGCTGCCATGTTCTGCTCAGTGCAGAGAGGGAGAGAGGGTAGTCTTTAGAGAGCTAGTTGCTAGCTCCCTGACCTACACTAGCCAGTTATACCATGCATAAAAACCACTGAGAAGTTAGTCTAATTTATAGCAATGGGACATACACTAAGTGCAGCCCTGCTCTACTATGCCTGCTTATTGCTCTTAGCTTGAGTCTTCTACAGGACTCGCTCTGCCACAAGCGGTGGGATGGCTTGTACCGGACATCACTGCACTGCCTTCACCAACTTTTCCTCAGAAGAGGCTACTTCTAATACAAATGCAATTCTCTGCTTGTACCAGAATATGGCTACCTGGTCTTGCCCAAACAGCACAAAGTAACTGTAGTAGACTATGGTTTGAAACCATTTTCCTTGTTCTGCCCCCTACAGGCACAGAGAAAATTTCCATCCTCTATCAGAGGCATCACAAACTTTTCTGGGCGTGGGAAGAGAGGGGATGAAAACAGGAATTATACTGACCACTGGAGAGTGAGACAGGAGTATGACCTGCCTGGTCTCTCCTCATTTACATGGCATCCGCTACTCTTGCTACTTTCACAGCATGGTCTGGGCTGCTGCTGCTGAGGGGTAGGCAGCAGCATAGGTACTCTGGGGCCCCTTGTCATGCCCCATTTCTTCCCACCTCCCCTCCCAGAGGTAGAGTTCAGTCTCTCATGGCAAAGCCCCCCAGAGGGAAAGGACATAATTCCACACACACCCCACAACCAGATACACCCCTGGGCCTCTGGCCAGATACACCCAGCTCCCTATGGCCAGGCTGTGCAGGGCTCTGCATGCCACAGAAAAACTCCTAGTGGCACCCCCTCTAAATCAGCGCCCCCGCTTGCCCCACCCTAGTTATGCTACTGCTCTCTCTCCTCATCCTTCAGGTATTTGAAGACTGTTATCAAATCCCTCCTCAGTCTTCTCTTCCCCAGACTACATAGTCCTAGTTCTTTCATGCTTTCCTCATAAGCCATGCTTCCCAGGCCTCTAATCATCTATGATGTTTTATGATAATGGGGTGTAGGAATTATATTTTTCCTCATCTTTCAAAACAATGATTACAGTCACCAGGAAATTAAGTAGGCTGAGTTTTGCAAAGGTGATTAACAGATATTTTTGTAATTTTGCTGCAGCACACTGTGGTATATATCAACACTTTTGATGTTACATCTTTTTTGCCCTCCTATATATGGCACTAAAAATTAGGGCTGTGAAAAGGCAGCACGGGGTGGTGGGGAGCAGTGGGGATCACCCCCCACCACCAAATCTGGCAGGAGCCGGTGAGTTCTGGGCTTTTATTTTTTTTTTTTTAAATGGCCAGGAGCTGGGGTGGGCAGGGCAGCCATAGGAGGGGATGGGAGAGCAGGTGGGGGTTAAGGAGCTCATGGCAGAGCCCCCCACGTGGCATGGGGCAGCAGGGATCGCCCCCCCGCCTGGTAGCAACTGGAATCACCCCTCCCCCCCCACCTAGCAGCAGCTACTGAGTGAGGGCTTTTTGGCCAAATTGGCCAAATCTCTGAATCAGTTTAGGACAGCGATTCGAATCACCAAATCAAATCACTGTCCTGCGAATCGGCCGAATCTGAATCCGAAGTGAATACTAGCCACTTTGCGCAGGCCCACTAAATATTATAATTTAATTCCTTTATCCCTGGTTCAGCCAGGCAGTTAAAAAAATAATCAACAACCTAACTTGGAAAATGGGTAGCCTGGTTTTGTCCTAGTCACTCCCAGAGCTGTTAATAAGCTGATGATAAGATTTAAAGTGAGATTTTTCTATGCACCAAGTCTTTCTGAGAGTTCAGTAAAGCCTAACATTGTCTCCAGATGTCACCAGGCTTGAGAAGTTAAACTTCCAAAAGAGTGCTAAATGGTTCTTTGCCTTTGATATCTCTCTCCCCTTTCATATTTGATAAAGATACAGTCATTTCTTCAAAGCTCTTTTAATTGTGCCAGAGCTTTTATATCAAGCACCTCAAGTGAATTTTACAAATTGAAGCTAGTCTTTGTCTTGATTTCATGTCATTTTCAATCTCTCTTTTTTTTTTTTGTTGATTCCTTCTGTTCCTCTCTTTTCCTTTCCAGTGTGTGCATTTATTTAAATAAAGGTCTGAGTCAGTGATTTACTGTAATGGCAAAAAAAAAAAACCTTCTCTGACCAAGACTTTGAAATCCCTGAAACCACTCACAAATCCTCCAGTCAAGGTAATACAAATACAGTACAATACAGCACACACTTGGAGAGCTCATCTGACCAGTTTTATCCATTTCAGGTGCATAGACTGCTCTGTAGGTATATCTGGTGATCTTGCTAATTCTTTACCTTCATACTGAGTCAGAGACTCCCACACTAAGCTGGGATATGTCACCACAGTTTGTGCAGACATTTCTTGTACTTTAAGAAGCTCTTTAGCTGGAAACAATAATTCACTGTGAGTGACAATGCACATATAGATCAGGAGGATTTACTGAATATAACCTACTGTAGTCTATCCATCAAAGTGACATTCAGGCGCTTATAAAATTCCAGTTTATGCTTGCATTCACAGTATCTAATGAACACTTCACATGTCCTTATAACATTTTGTTTACCTAACAAGTATTGCTTTTGATGTGGTTCTGTGAAATAGAGGAATTTCCCCATAACAGTAGAAATATCTTCCTTAACAGCCCATACTGACTTTTGTTCATTGTGGTTAAGATAGCATCGTCTCCCACCTGGTCTTTTATTTTTCAAAGCATTTTGGTGGCTTGCTCTGGAGCAATTTGGGAACACCATTCTGTTTTCTGCTGCAAACTTCTCTTAAGCTTATGTCAGAAACATGGCTTCTGTTTGGCTGATGCCTTGCCTGCTATAGGATAGACTACAACAGCCCTGTCCAACTGGTAGACTGCAGGCCAGATGATCCCCTGAAGGGTTAGCATGTGGCCTGTGGGCTCCTGCCTAGCCACTATTCACCCTCTCTATTTGCTCCTGCTGCAGCAGCCACAGCTCTTTGTTTCCAGCTAAAGAGCTTCTTAAACTACAAGAAATGTTTGCACAAAGTATGGTGACATATCCCAGCTTAGTGTGGGGGTCTCTGACTTGGTATGGAGGTAAAGAAGGAGGGGAGGAGAGATTCACATGAATGGGTACTGTGTACATGGCAAGGAAGATCAGTGTGCATGGCTGGAAGAAATGGGGAGCTGGACTGTGTGCACAGCTGAGAGTGGCCTGGGCAACATATATGGTACAGACAACAGAAAGAGAACTGGCTGTCTACACTGGGAGGCAATGCACAGCAGCCTGTGGGTGGGGAAAGCCTGAGTGAGGCATCAGCACAACATATGACCAATGGGTCTGTGACTGCATGGCTTGTGGCCCCAGCAGCCCAGATGCCCTGGACTATAATGACTCTAGTTCCTTTAGAGGTGGAGCCCAGAGTCTTCTAATGGTTGACCCTTTCCCAGTTTCTGACCCCAAATGAGGCTGATTAACACTCTCAGGTAAGCCCATAAAATCAGAGAGTGAGAATGACAAAAAGTAAGAGTTTGCATTTATCAAGTCAAGATGCTTATTCTAACCTCTTAAAAACTCCCACCCACCACTCATCAGGTTTATGCCTCTTTGCCTTCACATGCCTAATAAGTGAGTGTCTCGGTGACCTGTACTGCTGCCTCCCTCTTGAAAGCAATCAGTACTCTGCACTCCAAGTTCCTCAGCATTGGCCTGATGGTCTCCTTCTTCAGCCCACTTATTTGCGAGGCTGGTTTTTTTGCTCTATTCTCTCTCAAAAAAACTCTTCTCACTTGCATCTCTCAGAGCAAAAATCATGCCGAACCTTCTTTTCTTCAGAACTGGAACTATAAACATATTATGTTGCATCTGTTTTTGGCTTTTAATACACTTCAGATATGAGCTGCAGTCAGAAATCCTGTTTTCCCAACTATTTAGATGATCTAATAAAAGATACACATTTACCAAAAGAACCTTCTCTGCCTATGTCCTTGGACCAACATGGCTACAACCACCCCCAAAATCTGAGACTGAGTTTAGAATGCAACTCCTTTCCCACACCTTTGAGTGAAGGTACAGGGTGGAGTATATTTTATATGAAGCATTTGTCTCATCCTAACTATAAACCAGATCCTTCAGTCACCTGCAACTAAAAGGGCCCACCTTCCAAAGGAGTCTCTACAGACTATAGTCTCATTCTTCCTCCATCTTCCTCTGGCCAAAGAGTTATTTAATTGGAACTTCTTCAACAATAATAGCTGACCTACCTCCGAATATTCTCCAGTCCCATGCTTAGGACATTCTCCTAAGTAGGAGACTTTGTTCAAAACCCTGCTCTAAATCAGGATTTGAACCTGGGTGTTCTGTAGCCCAGATAAATGCCCCAACCAGTGCACTAGGACATCATAAGGTACTTGAGATGGTAGGAAAGGGGAGAGTGTACCTAACCCACCACAGGAAAAGCAATTGAAAGATGCCATCTGGGTCATTCAGAGACCCTGGAATAAGAATCAGTGTCTTAAAAATGCTAGTATATAGGTCAGACCTTGTTTAAATATGCATTAAAACAATATTAATGTCACTGACCTAACTAATCAGAAGAGCAGCTGCAGCCTCAAACCATTTCAAAATTGTTCCTTCTGCAAAAGACTTACCTGCTGCCCTTCAAATTCTTCCTTGATCTGAGGAAAAAATGCCAGCAGATGTTCAACTATATTGTTTTTAATAAAAAAGAGAAACTTAAAAAGGGTACATTTAAATAAGGACGCTTAACTTCTATTTAATGGTCCCTGAAGGTTTATAGTTTGAGACAGTTGGCAGTGCAGCATAAAGGAAGTCTGTGTTGCTGTTGCTCAGCTGTGCTTGGCCTAAGGTTAACTGGTACTTCATGTTCTGGTACAGCTAATCTCTAACTTTCTCTCTGGGCACAAAATATTTGCTCATTTTGGGAGGGGAAAAATCACATACAGAGCAAAGATTACTCATAACTGCCATAATTTAAGGGCAAAAAGAATCCGCTTATCATATCTGCAAAGTGAATCTAAAATGAGAAACAAGAATAGCCCATCTTGGTTAAAATGCAGCTTCTGCAGAGATTCCCAGACTTCCAATAGGGAGTTACACAGTTTGCGAGGGACACACACACACAAATACACACACATAAGTTTGGGTTCCAGCTGATCTTGAAAGCAGAATGAAGTAGTCTGGGCTCACTGGCAAATAGAAATGCATGTTTTATGAATCATCATAAGTGAAAAACATACCAAAACAATTTAATAATCACAGATCCTATATCAGATGGGTCCTGCATGTGTGTCAGTTTATAAGCTCTCTGGGGCAGAAACAGTTTTTTATTTTTATTTTTATTTTTATTAGGTTTTTACAGTACCTAATACCATGGGGCCCTTCTCCATAACTAGTGTTCCTCAATGCCCTAACACCACAGATATCATATTTACCTGAATCCAAAATGACTTTGAATTTAAGACAACCCACCAATAATTAGATTCTATACATGGACAATTATAACAAATTTACCATATTTACGCATATACAAGACAAGGTTTTTCCTGCCAGTCAACATGGAGGAAAAGCCACCATCTTATATTCACATACAAGGAAACCTTATTAAATACATTGTCTATCATTACACTTCTGCCAAAAAAACAGCATGTGCTCAGGAATGGAAACTAACTGTGAAGTTGATTAAATGCAACCAACACTGAGCATGACTACAAAACATGTGGCCCATACTGGGCAAACATACTGCTGAGAATGGGAGTGTGTGTGTGTGTGTGTGTGTGTGTGTGTGTGTGTGTGTCCTAAAAAATGGGCAGGTGTTCCCTCCACAGGGAACTAGCAATGTGCCCGAAGGTACTGCAATACCAGGCCAGCACTGGGAGAGCCAGAGCCAACCCTGACACCTTCCCCTTGGTGTCAAAATGGTACATTTGATCTTCGCTAAAAGACTGAGATGCTAATGAGAACTTTTTTTTTTAATAATATATTTCGTGTTCGATAAGGTCAAATTATCCAAATCAGTTCCAAATCATATTGATTGAGCAGAACTCAATCGTTCCAAAAACCATGTCGACTGAGCAGGCAAACTGAATCGTTCTAAACACCACGTATGGCACTACAAGCAGCGAGCATTCTCCATCCCAGATCTCTCACCCTGGGACTTCAGATACTCCTACAACCATTGGCAGGCATTCTATGTGCAGGCCCCAGCCTGGAGGTTTTGGGACTCAGATACTCCCAGGTACTACAGGCAAGCATCCTCCATCCCAGACTCTTAAGTCCAGGACTTCAGATCCTCCCTACATTTGATCTTATTCCACAAGAGGCCAAGACACTGATGGAAACTGATTACTGGGGCAGGTTTTTATACTGCTGGGGCCAGCATAGATGATAAGGTTTTTAGAATGACTGAGTTCTGCTGAATCAATATGATTTGGAACTGATTTGGCTAATTTGATCTGGAACACAAAATGTATTATATTTGGTTTAATGATTTTCACAGAAACTGCAAATTCAGGAGGTCTCCACAAAAAAGTGCACGCCCTGAGAAAAGTGCAGGGACCACGAAAAGTCATGACATCAAAGGGGGGGGTGGGAGCAGAAAGAGAAGAAAGCTGAAAAAACAGAAAAGTTTGGGAAGCCCTGGCATCCTGAAGTATGGGGGAAGGAAGAGGTGGGGAAGAAGGGAAGGAGAGGGATCAAATTGGAGGCTGAGCCCTGACATATGCTTAGTCCAGGAGTCAGTCAGAGTGAAGTCAGGAGGGTTTTGGTGCCTGCTTTTAAAAGAACCCACAGGCATGTTTCTGCAGCATGCAAAAAGAAACAATACTCATGGAAGAGGTGATATCTTTTATTAGACCAACTAGATATTTGCAAACAAATTATTGTATTTATCTGAAAGCTTTCAGGCACAGTCACCTTTCATCGGGCATAGGAGAGAGCAGAGATTGTAAAAGTTCTCCTAGGTAGAAATGAAAATTCATGTATTTCATTGCATTGGGGGTAGAGGGGGAATAACCCCCCTCCCTGCCCCCTCTGCCTCAGAAGCCATGCCGACTGGCAACTAGACATGCCCGGCCATGCTGGTGCAGTAGCAAGGGGGAAGCTCCCGGCAGACCCAACTCAGGTCCTTGCCAGTGGGACAGGGAGGAGGGAATTCAACCCCTCTCTGGCCAGCTCAGCCAAGGCTACTGCCTGGGCTGGCCATGCACCCCACCTCAGCCCCCACAGCACAGCTTCCTTGCAGCCGAGGGCACATCTAGTGCCCCCCGGCTCCTGGTCTGAGCAACTTCAGGCATGTGCTGGCATTTCCTCAGTCCAGAGGGAATGTCTATGCAGTTGCAAATCAGTTCAACCTAGGCAGATTAGACTAATCTGCAAAGATTGAATCAATTCAGGTTCTGGCTTTTTGAATGTCTGTCCCTAGCCTAGATGTGTCCAGGAAAACCATTGCTGATCATCTTCTGGAGTTCAAGGCACGCATGAAGAGGAAGGCTGCTGCAGAGGCCGAAGGTCAGAGCAAGAAGCAAGAGACCATGTCCTCCCTGTTTAACAAGGACCACAGAAAGCAGCCTGGCACTTTCCTTTGTGGAGGCTTTTGCAGCAGTGAACATCCTGCTGGAGAACCTTGATCACCCAAAGTTAAGGGACTACCTGGAACAAAAGGTGGCAAATGCTAACAGTTTCCATGGGTCAACAAGCTTTGCCAGGACTATCTCCCTGCAGTAATTGCTTCACATGTACAGTCCACAAAGGATGCCTTGGCAGAATATCATTCCTTTTCAATCATGGCTGATGAAGCCACCGACCCTCAGGACAACTATGTGCTTCATATTTTATTTGTACCAGGGAGCCGGAGCAACCAAGACCTGCCTGTGTTTCAAACTGAGCCAGTCCACCTCACATCTGTCAATTTTTCTACCATATTCCAAGCCACCATGAAGGTAACTGTCAGCTATGGTGTAGACTCTAGCAAAATCTCAGCATTCCTGTCTGACAAATGCCATGTACATGTGCAGAGCTTTTTCCAAAGTTCTCCAAGGAATGCTGCCCCATGTTGTTCATGTCACCTGCAATACGTACATTCTATCCCTAGTAAATAACATCTGGTCCACACAGTTCCCCAAGGTGGATTGCCTGGTGACTTTTTTTCGATAAAGCCTTCAAGCACTGTTCAGGCTGTAAGGTCCACTACAGGGAGTTAGTCACCAATCAAAGAAGATACCACTGTGTCTCTGCCATGAGAGCCTGTGCTCACATGATGGAATTCCTGGTTCAATGATGTCCATTACCACATCAAGCACATGCAGCACTACCAGAAGTTTGTGAGTGAAGAGCAGGAAATCACACCCAGAACAGAGAGAATGCTCAAGCTTTGTAATCTCTTAGGGAGAGATGACATCCAAGATCAAGTGATGTTTCTGGCTGACAGTGCCACCCAGTTCAGAGAGCTCTTGATGTGGTTTGAAGGCCAGTAGGCTGTTAATCACCATGCATACAACAAGGTAATGAATTTGATAAGCTGGGTCAAAGATAGGGCATCGCAAGAACTGTCAAGTTGTCCTCATGGAAACCAGCGCAGAAGGGAGCTGTTCCAGGCAATATCTGTGAACCTGAACCATTAGAACAGGTATAACCTGTCACTGCCACCATGGTTCAGACAGCTGGCTACTAGGGTTGTGCAAAACAGCTGTGTTTCAATTCGGTTTTGGATTCAGCCGTTTTGGAGGACAGTGATTCATTTTGGTGTTTCAGATCACTGCCCTATTTCAGCCAAATCTGTTTCAGAGATCCAGCTCTACCAAATCTTCTCCAAATCTGTTTTGAATGGGTTGCAAGCTTCACACAGCCCTACTGCCTAGCTGGGAGGGGCTTGAGGCTGGGGGCTTTGGGGCCTCAGCGGGGAGCAGGACGGGGCTGTGGGTGGTTCATCTGGGGGAAGGGGAGGGCCGCTGCCCCATGCAGACAAGGAGACCCCCTCACAGATCTCTGATCCCTGTCATGACAGGTTGTAGGGCAGGGAAGCAGCACAGAGCAGTGAGCAAGCCTGCTATTCCCTGCCATGTGACTCAGATGCCTCGTTTCATTGTGGAGATATTTCTAAGCCTTCCATTTCAATTCAGATTTGGTGTTTCAGGCACTGAAACAGCCCAAAACACCTCCAAAATGAAACAGCTGCCAACATTTTGCACAGCCCTACTGGCTACCCACTTCCTTAGTACTGTTTGCATTTTGGACCCCTGAGAAGCGTCTTTGCTGAGTTGTGTCCCTCAGCTACTAAAATCAATCCCAGAATGGAGGAAACATGACAGCTAACGTGCTACTTACATGAACTTCATCACAGAGTGCCAGATGCCCGTGTCCATGCCTGTGTTCTGGGAATCTGTCTGTGACCGATTTCCATATCTTTACGCCCTGGCAAAATGCTGCCTCACCATTCCTATGAACTCCCTGGATGCTAAGTGTGACATCTCCATGTATGGACAAGTGTTCCCCAGACAGAGACAGAGAATGTCTCCAGCCACTGTGGCTGGGTGCAGCATGCCTACTGTGCGGGCTGGGAGTGAGCCGACTGTCTTAAGGTTAGCATTCAGTTTCAGTAAACTCCTTTTTATGATGTCCTGTAATAAAGTGTATATAGTTTGTATTAGTTACAAGTCATATTGTGCATAGTATAGATTTATTTTCATAAGATATTTCAGTTTAGAGTTTAACTAAATGCTTAGATGGTATTAGTAAACAAAGTGTATATAGTTGGTATTAATAAAGTGTATGTAGTTGGTATTAGTTAATAAAGTGTATCTAGTTAGTATTTGTTACAATTCATGGTGTGCATTGCTTGCTTTTAATAAGAGATTTGATTTCAGAGCTCAATTAGGTGCTTAGATTGCATAATAATAATGTGTCAATTAATGGTTTCTACAGGCTTAATCCCCTGATTAAGCCTGCAGAAGCCATAAATGTTGGCATGTTATTAAGCAAGCCCTGGTTTGGGGCTTGTGACAAAAGGAGCCAATTTGTGGCCCGGTCAGGACACCAGCCCAGCCACATGTGAATAATTTCACGCAAGCCAATAATGGGGCTCGAATTATAATACAAATGGCGGGAACTCTTTGCAAAGTGCATTTCTGTGCTGCAAAGAAGAAATGCACACTGCAAAGAAAGCTACAAATTGGCGGGAAAATAATTCAGTGGTGCCAAAGCACACACAAAACAAAAATCACACCCTTGGGTTGTGACACCTACATTTAATACACATCATGAACTGCCTGTCATCAAGATAGCATTCAATTTTCAGTAAATTCCTTTTATAATATCCTGTATTAAAGTGTATATTGTTGGTATTAGTTACAATTCATGTTGTACATAATATAGCTTTATTTTCATAAGCTATTTCAGTTTAGACTTTAAATAAGTGCTTAGATGGTATTATTTAATCTAGTGTATATAGTTGGTATTAATCAAGTATATGTAGCTGGTATCAGTTAATAAAGAATATATAGTTGGTATTTGTTATAATTCATGGTATCCATTGCTTTATTTTAATAAAATATTTCATTTTAGAGCTTAATTAGGTGCTTAGACTGCTTAATAACAATGCATCAATTAATAGCTTCCATGGGCTTAATCAAGGGAGTAAGCCCATGGAAGCCATTAATTGATGTATTATTTTTAGGCAATCTAAGCTGTGCTTAATGGTTTTCATGGTCTTGATCAAGCCCATGGAAGCCATTAACCACATTTTAGACTGCTTAATAATCCATCAATTAACAGCTTCCACGGGCTTAATCCCCTTAATCCTCTAAACTGCAGTTTAGACTTCTTAGTAACACATCAATTAATGGCTTCCACAGGCTTAATGAGGGGATTAAGTCCCTGGAAGCCATTCATTAATGCATTAATAATAAGCAAGCCCTGGTTTGGGGCCATCTGGCAATCTGTGGGGAGGGACAAGACTTCCAGGGCTCCTCAGCCAATCAGAGGCATGGAAGGACCTGCTGCACTCTGACTGTGAAAATGGCACCAGGCCCTGTATTCAGACTGCAAAATCAGTGGGCAGCCACCTCAAATACATTAAGTCCCTACCTATGGAAGACCAGGAACTTGCTCATGTACAGACATACAAACTTCCCAATCAAGGACTACATCAGAATGGGAATGAGTGAGTTGCAGGTATACTACGGGAAGACAAATGAAGACAACAAGGAGAAGACAGCAGAGGATGCATGGAAAAGAAAAGACTGCCACAGAATGTTCAGAAACAAAACGCCCAGAGAAAACAACAACAACAAGGAAGAAGACAATGATAGTAACAAAAAAGGTGTAAGCCACAAGCACAATGGGGAGGAAGAGGATGACGAAGATGATGTGGACTAAGGTTTGGGGAGGAAAACAGAGGGATTGTGGGGGAGTAGGGGTAGGAGGGGGAAAGGAGAGTAGAAGTAATGGAGGTGGTTTCCTGTGATTGTAATTGTTTGAAATGGCAGTGGGCATGAGAGCATGCAGGAGCATGGTGGAGTTATTCTAATGGGGATGATAATAGTGTAACTGTAGATATGATTTTTGGACTGTCAAGTAAACCATATCAGTCATGAGACAGGTCTGTAGAGGTATATATTTGCAAAAAAATAAAAAAGGTTTCTACTATATATAAATAGGTACAAAAGTGTTGCTTGAAAGTGTATTTATGGAGTACCTGTACTAAAATTTGCAGCAATATTCAGAAAAAGATAAAATGCATCAATACTGGATGAATTAAGTCTATGAGTACTATATGCAAATTACTACAGGTATGTTTCTTTCAAGGTCAGTGTTTCCAGATTTGCCCCTTGCTTCCATGTGCTCAGGGAAAGCAGGATCTGACAAGTAAGAAGGGGGAAAGGGGCTGAAGGGGGGAAGATGTTGCAGGGGGGAGAGGTAAATAGAGCTACCTGACCCCCTCCCCCAGATTTATTTACCCTGTTGTATGGGAGGTGGTTCACATTCAAAGCAAACCTCCCTACTCCAATCCCTGGTGGCAGGTGGGGTGCCATGAGGCTAATATTAGGGAGAGTCTCCCCAGTCTCAGGTTCACTGGGCTTTAGACCTTTACAAAGCACCCCAGACCTCCAGCCTCCCACTTCTTTAAGTTCCTGGAACACGCATGGAAGTAGCAGCTGTAGAGGTGGAAGCTTTACTCCCCAGCTGCAATTTGGGGCATGGGTATCCGGGGCAGCTGGAGCTCCCAATCCCCAGCTACCGGTTCCTCGTACTGTGGGTCTCAGTACACAGGGAGCTTTAAAGAAAACTGCTGAGGCAGCTACCCTGAGCTTCCCCACCATTTTTAAATTTTAAACCTCATCCCCATCAGCTCTGGCCAGGCTGCCCAGCAAGGGGGATCAGAGGATCCCAGCTGGGTTTAATGACCCCAGTGGGGGAAGCTCTTTGGCTCCTCCCCACCCCTACCTTGCCAGAAGCCTTTGATTCCCCAATCCAAACACCCTGGCCAGACCTGCAGGGCACAGGGTTTTAACAACTGTGTGTTTGTCAGCCTGGCTAGATTCATAGATTCACAGATGTTAGGATCGGAAGGGACCTCAATAGATCATCGAGTCCGACCCCCTGCATAGGCAGGAAAGAGAGCTGGGTTTAGATGACCCCAGCTAGATGCCTATCTAACCTCCTCTTGAAGACCCCCAGGGTAGGGGAGAGCACCACCTCCCTTGGGAGCCCGTTCCAGACCTTGGCTACTCTAACTGTGAAGTTCTTCCTAATGTCCAGTCTAAATCTGGACAACTCTGGTCTCCAGCCAGACCTGGGGCTGCTCCAGCCAGGGCCAACTATCAGCTGATTGTCAGCTCTGGCCCCTGGATTACACTGGGCACTCAAACTACCACCAGTATGGTCCAGGGATTCAGCCAACTATCAGCTGATGGTCAGCCTGGCCTCAAAATACAGTGAAGTTGGTTTGAGTCCAGTGGTAAAATCCTGGGGGCCAGCTGACCATCAGTTGATTGTTGATTGGACTGGAGTTGTGGGCACTCCTCTTTCAAGTCACCAATGCAGGGGTAACCTGGGCTCCTCCTGCTCTGGCAAATAGTAATGGCATGATTGGGATTTGATCCTCGATTCTACCATCACACCTGTTACCATGCATGTATAAGATAGTAGAAGGCACACTTCTTGGAATTAGGGATCAGATCCCAATGCACTATTAAATGAACATGTGCCAGGGAACTAAAAATGGCTTGGACATTTCTTCTGTACAACTGTATCACGGAGGTTGTGATTTCTGTACCAAAGCAGTTATACTCATACATCCTCTGATTGGGATACCCCTTTCAGGATACCTCATGGTGGTACAACTTACTTCCCTTCCCACAATAAATATGTGATGCTGATCCAAATTTCACCCAGAGCAGTGGAGTTGTACCCCTCTAACTGTACCAGCACCATTAAAACTGCACCACACATATAAATAGACAAGCTTTGAAAAGCATATAGGCTTTTCAGAAGATCCCTGGACACAGCACTACCAGACAATTAATAATATCTATATTTCTGCTCCCACTCACCTATACAGTTAAACTGATATTACTTCCTACTTCCTTCCCTATTGTAATGCACATGAATGCTTCAGATGAAAGTTCTATGCAAGTGTTAGTCTTTCATCAGCAAAAGGAAAGTATTGTGCTATACTTCTTTTAATGTGGAAGCTACAGTGATCACAATGATAGTCAGTACAGGCAGTCCTCGGACTTACGACAAAATTGGTTCCTGAAAACTGCATCATAAGTCGAAATGCTGGAACTCGGAACTGTTTTTCCTATAGGAAACAATGTTATAAATGGGGGTTGGTTCCTGAACCAAGGCCTGATACCCTATTTTCACCAAAAATAGCCCAGAATTTTGTACTCAATCAATTATAGATGAATAATACAGTTACATTAAGAGCATTTATATTGTAAATATCAATCTTATTGATTTGGAAGGATTTCTTTGAGGTGACTTTGCTGGACTTTTTGAAGGGTTCTTGGCTGGAGCCTTCTCAGGAGTCTTGGCTGCAGGTTTTTCTGGAGTCTTGTCTGCTTCCTTAAAGAAAGTGTCCAAGGAAGTTTGAACAGATATTCTCCAGGGGGATGAGCAATGCAGCGAACTTGCTCACTGACATGGTGTTGCATCAGCTCAAGTGCTGTAAAGTCAAAACTGAGGTCAGAAAGTTGAAACAGGGTGTCAATTTATAAATGTTGTAAGTGCGAAAAGTTGTAACTCGAAACATTGTAAGTCGAGGACTGCCTGTATTTGCTAAGAGCTAGAACAGGAAAGAACTAGGAGATTTCAAATATCACTGTGAAGCATCAGTATTTGCCACTCTTCTTTCCATAAGGTTAGCTGCAACACTTTTAGCAGATTAGACGGGTTTCCATTGCTTTCACACCTATGTAACTAGAAGGTGCCCAAAATTTTTATCTGCATTACACTACAGCTTAATTTGTGACATTGTACAAAAAAGGTGCCAATTGGCTGTAGCACATAATTTCACTTCATTGACATGTTTGCAACATATAAACTGCCTACTTTGTTTTACAGCTTCATAAAGGATCACATTTGCAGGGGCCCAGCGGGTAACACAATGGTGCGAGGCAACCAGCATGGGTTTATAGCAGGCGATCTGCCTGACTAGCCTGGTCTCTTTTTATGACTAGGTCACCAAATGCTTAGATGCAAGGGAGGAAGTAGATATTATTTACCTGGATTTTAAAAAGGATTTTGACACAGTGTTGCATCCAATTCTTATGAGTAAACTGAGTAGCTGTGATGTCGATTTTTTCACAGTAAGGTGGGTGAAAAACTGGGTTCTGGGACGCACCCAGAGAGTGGTGGTAGAAGGGGCAGTTTCTCCCTGGAGGGATGTGGGCAGTGGTGTCCCCCAAGGCTCTGTCCTGGGACCAGTATTGTTTAATATCTTCATCGGCGTTGGATGAAGGTGTTGAAAGCACCTTGTCCAAATTCACAGATGACACTAAACTATGGGGCACAGTAAACACACTGGAGGGCAGAAAGCGAATTCAGGCAGATTTGGACAGACTGGGGAAGTGGGCAGATCAAAATAGGATGCAATTCAACAAGGATAAATGCAAGGTGTTGCACCTGGAGAGAAAGAATCTCCAACACGCCTATAGATTGGGAGGTACAATTCTGAGTACAACAACAGTGGAAAGAGATCTCCGAGTCCTGGTTGACGCAAAAATGAACATGAGCCGCCAGTGTGACGAGGCAATAAGCAAGGCTAACCACGCTCTTTCTTGCATCAGCAGGTGCATCATGAGCAGGTCTAGGGAAGTAATAATTCCCCTCTATGTAGCATTGGTGAGGCTGCAGATGGAGTACTGCATCCAGTTTTGAGCGCCACACTGCTAGAGGGATGCGGATAACCTTGAGAGGGTTCAGAGAAGAGCTACTCATATGGTTGAGGGCCTGCGGGTAAGACCCTATGAAGACAGACTGAGGGACCTGAATCTCTTCAGCATCCACAAGAGAAGGCTGAGAGGCTATCTTGTGGCTGCCTACAAACTCATCAGGGAGGGGCAGCAGGGAATAGGGGACACTCTGTTTGCCAGGGCACCCCTCAGGGTTACCAGAAATAATGGCCACAACCTGAAGGAGAACAGATTTAGATTGGACATAAGGAAGAAATTCTTTATGGTGAGGGTCGCCAAAATATGGAATGGGTTTCCAAGGGAGGTGGTGCTTTCCCCTACCTTGGAGGTGTTCAAGAAGAGATTAGACAGGCATCTGGCTGGGGTTATTTAACCCCAGCGCTCTTTCCTGCCTGGAGCAGGGAGTTGGACCCAATGACCTACCAGGTCCCTTCCAACTCTAGAAATCTATGAAATCTATGAACTTAACCTGACTTTGCACATGTCCAGAAAGACAGGCCATTGGAAGAGAGAGATACATTGTTGGGGACAGAAGGACAATTTATAACAAGCAGACCAATCATAAATGTGTCTAACAACATTAGCCCCAGTCAGAATCATCTTCTGTGATACACATATGAAGTGGAATTAATAAGCACCTTTATTTGCCAGGAACCACAGGGCACCTGGAATTATATACACATGGATAAATCTAGCCACATGAAACTACCTCTGATCTAGCATTGACTGTGTGCAGGGAAGTATAACAAATGAGATCCAGAAAGCACAGAGGAGAGTATGTAGTAGGGTCCACTGTTCTGCTTATAGTAATATAATCTATATGCATGAAGCATAGGGTCAGTTGTTTTTCCCTTATGGGAAGGCACTCCCATGGATCAATCAGAAGGGAGGATTTCACTCTAACATTTGAGATTTATACCTTTCTTTTGCACATTATAGCACTTCACACTGAATATTCCATTTGCAATTAGCTTCTCAGTGATGGAGATTTTAAATTTTTAAGTACCTCTGAGTCAATAAATCAACAGATTAGAGAAATGTTACATTTATTTGTGATGCGAGCTCTCTCTCCACCAATCATTATTTTTGTCTTCAGAGAGAAGAGGATAATGCCAAAAATGAAATCATTATCAGGGAAAAACAACATTAGGACCATACACTGCATTACATTAGCAAATAAGAATTTCTAGGAAGCACAAAAATTACAATGCTAAACCAGACATAGGGTCTACATAGATTAATATCTCATCTCTGACAGTGGCCAGCTCTGGACACTTCAAAGAAAGGTTTAAAAACTATACAGATACTCATGCAATAAAGAGACCATCATGTCTTGTGGGGTATGATTCTTCCAAATCCCAGATAGTTATTAATGCCTTAAACATGATGCTTAATAACACTAATATTTTTTCACTCTGCCTAGTCCAAGTTCAGATATTCTTTCTATAATAAATCAGTTGTACCCAACCTTTGCTGGGCAACAGCCCTGGGCAAATAATGAGCTGAAGACTGTTCCTATCAACCTGAAAAGTAATTTTTTAATCTCCTGTGGCCTCAAGCAACATGTTGTGCAAAAGCTACCAGTTGAGGACACCTGATAGAAATGGTATTCTTTTCTATACATGCTTGGTTGGTATCCTACTACATTTTTTACTTTAGTTGTAATAGCCAATGCCTGAGAGTTCCACAGGTTCAATATCTCATATGAAAACCAAGTATATCTTTATATTCATTTAAAAAAAGAATACTTTTTTTCATTTAATTGAATTTCTCTGTTCCCTGTATTCTGAGAATGGATACAGAGACATGTCCAATGCTCCTCTTTAAAACATTCATTATTTTAGATAGTTATATTACTTTCATCAAATAAGACAGCTCTACTCATCTTTTCCATTCCTCTACCAATTTCAAGTGCTGCTCTTTGCTGTTCTTTATTCTTTTTTTCAGAAATGGGGTAACCCAGAGTGACCACCACAATAAAAATGTGGGCATGTATCTAATGAACTTCTAAGATTTTCTAATATCTGAAAAACAACATTGTACACTGGTTATACTTTCAGTAAATTATTACCAGAGATTCTAGGGTCATTCGGACTACAGCTGACTTTGAACACATCAATGTGTACCAGTAGTTCCAACTGCTCTTCTTAATGTGCATTGTACCTTGCACTTGTCTAGGCTGAATTTATCAGCTGCTGAGTTGCCTGAATGACCATAAAGGAGTACTGAGCAATACATAATGATTTCTGTCAGAATAATTGGCACAGCTGTAAACTTAATGTATGTGTCTGATACCATGTCTACAGTTAAAAACACTCCATTACCTGATCTAAATGCAAACGTGTAGTTTGATAAAGTAGCTTCAGAGTGCTGGAAAAGACTGGAGGTTTCTGACCATTTCTCATTAATAACACATCAGTGTTAATCTTCTTAAGGATAAATTGGCAACTAGCCATAAACTACATATGCACACACAGGCCATAAAATACTTCAACAGCTGAAGAGAGGTTTGAACTAGCATCCTAAATCCAGTCTCCCTCAATCTGGGGGTATTTTAACATCCTCCTCCTTGGAACCGAAATAGTATCGGCTCCAAATTGGATCCAAACATGGGAATCACGTGTATTCCAGATTCATTTCCTAAAGGAACTTATAAGATTTCTGCCACATGGGGCATTATTCTTGCTGCAGCATTTTTTAGGAGTTTCATGCCCTGTAATGCAAACGATCATGATCCTGAGACATGTTTTAGACTTCGACCCAAGCCTCAGTTCACGTGTTAATCCTGACTTTGACATTAATGCAACCACAGTACCCCCAAATACATTCCACGTCTAATGAGAGAATAAAAGTTATATTAAAAAAGACAACATTTTGGGTCAAATGAATCATTTAACTCAGGCAACCTAAAATATTTTGGTTTGATTTTGAATGAGTTAAAATTATTTTTTAAATAAAATTGAAAGATATTTTCAAGCAAAGTCATTTCCCATAAAAGAATCCTATGTTTTATTTTGAAAATATGGAAACTAAATATTTTAACTTCTGGGATTTTTTTATCTTTTTCTTTTTTAAACACAATATATTTTGGGAGGGAAAGAAAAATTATGGACGGTCTCAGTGGCTTAAAGTTTGTATTTTTCAACAAAAAAAATATTTGGGCCAAAAACATTCTTCCTGGCTCTCCCCTCATTGTTTTAGCTAGGTGCTAAACTGCCAGAGGCAATTTTTTTTTTTTGAGGCCTAGACAACATGCAGTATACAAGACAACAAGAAACATCAAAAATGTGCCAATACCCTGAGAGTTCAGTGATTGAGACTCCTCATGGATCTTTTTGGCTTCTCCACCAATGACTGGTCTTAACCCCTACTTCTTTCTTGCCATACCTATGCTTACTCATGACGAGTAAGAGCCCAGCACGCTTTTTTAATATTAATCTTCTTACTTGTTCATGACATTATTTTTTCCCTTTAGGAACATGGTACGGTAGAAGGGGATGAGATGACATTATATATAAATATAATAATTATTAGTATTATATTTACTGCACAGCACAAAAAAGTCTATGTGCCTCAAGATAACATCTTAAATAACCTCCTATTTACCTCCCATCAACCCATCACCTTCACTCACTCAGCTTAATCCAGTCAGTTCGCTTGTGGAATGAACTCCAGAATGACTTTATTATTATCCTGCATGGTGCTGAGTTTATAGCCACAAACCTAGAGCTGAAGATTTCATTCATTCTAACAGTTTAAAAGTGCACTGGATCATTGCCTACGTACATGCAGGGGTTATTGATGAGTTATAGGAAACGTTACAATTGATGCCAGAAAACTCACTGAGAGTGGGAGCAGGGAAATGTAAGTTGTCCTTATGGGAAATCTTTGCAGCGTTTACAATAAGGTAATAATAAGTATTATATCACCATATATTATGCTATTGTTAATGTTGCAGATTGACCAAAATGTACAAGAAATGCTGTAAAACACCTGCAAACCCTTAATACTTAGAGCACTCCTGAAATATTAATGTGAAGGCACATCAGTTTGGTTTGGGCTTTTTTAATTTTGCTTTAGTAATATTAAGTTATTATCATCTTGCTGGTGTTCAAATACTATAGGAACAGGAGCAGGATGCATCCAGCATATGGGTAGAGAGCAAGACAAAGCAATACATGGACTAAATTGGAAACCAAATCTCATGTACAAATGATTATTAATACTAATTTCTACTTATTACAAAGCAGCTTCTTTGCATGTATGACATTGCCTTTTGCACCCCATACATGACTTTAATTAAGATCTAACTTATTCATGACTATAATTCAGATCTAACTGCTAGTCTAGTCGAATCAGTGTAATTAGTCCCAGAGGGCATTTATAAGAGAACTAGATTTTCTTTTCATCTTTATGTTTAGGCAAACACGATAGAAACTGGAAGATCATTTTGAGAATTTTGTAATTTAAAGAGCTCTGTAAAGCTAATGGGAAAATTCTAAACAAAAACATTGTTGCAAAGAACTCCCATAAAGGCTCATTTACTTTAATTTATTTGTACATGATATGCAATAGGAATGAAACAGTGAGATGATTATCCAACATAAAGTTCATAAACTTTTCTTAATCGGTTCCTCAGCTCATTAGGAAATAAGTTAGTGCAGGTTTATATAACCCCTCCAAACCTCAGTTTGAAAAAGATGATTTGTCATATTTTTTTTCTCAGTTTCTGGGGGAGGGGAAAGTTATGAGACTGTCATGAGCCTCCCTGACCTACCCAAAGCAACTGCACCTGCTATTGGATACTCAGGAACACCCACTGTCTGTAGTCATATAGCATCTATTACCATAGTATCTACACGAATAACATCCCATGAGGAAGGTCAATAGAGAACAAGTGCAATACTTCTTCTACTCAAGTCATGCACTGAGTGTTTTTTTTTTCTTCTTTGGCTTTGTACCCTATCTCCTATCTGCCATCCCCATCTCATATCCATACTTGCAATATCCCCTCTTCAATTTCTAGAATCTTGATCTTCCCACCATGTAAGTAATTATCCAGCTATTTCATGTTGAGGAACACCCAACAAAACTCATAGACCAAACCTCCTCCAAACACTGTGTTTCTCTATAACTCACTCTCAAAACATTTTTTAATAAAGTCTTTCAGGAAAAGCTGTATAGGCGACCCCTTTACATACTCCTTAACAATACTAAGCCAAGTAGTTCAGAAGTTTAAACTTATTCTCAAACCTTTGTTACTACATTGTCAAACTGGTCCTTTGAACTCGCCTGTTGTTTCCTAGTATATTATTGCTGAAGAGGCAATTTTCAGGGTGCAACCCTACCTTCTGTTCAGCCAAGATATATGCCAAGTTATATCCCAGAGCTCAATAAGTACAGTAGCTGATTTCACAAGCTCCAGCCCTTATTAGAGCAAGCATCCCTATATAGAAAAGCAATTAAGCATAGACTTAATTGGCTTTCAAAGTAAATAGGACTTAAGTACATGCTTAGACTTAAAAATGTGTTTTGGAATTGAGGTCTTTGTGCCTCAAAGAGAAACTTTCTTTAACTGCCTCCTGAAAAGTAGAAAAGATATGAGCATTTAGCACTAGAGAGGAACAGAGAATACTTACATTCCATATACAAAGATGTCCATTGACTCAAAATGCTCCATAACATAGCATGAGGTTGATATAATGCATGTATTGATACTGTTATTAAATGACCTTTAAATGCTCTTATATGACCTTTAAAAGGAGAGCAAAGCCTGGGCTACAAAATGACAGCTATTTGCCAGTAACAAGGTTATATCACTTTTAAAAAGAAAAGTTGTATAGGTTCTTTTCAAATTACTTTTCTAGCTACATGAGAGTGAAAAAATGAAGATGACTTTGTTTTCCCTTTGTTTACTGTCTTTGTTCTGAACTAAACTGAACTGAATTACTTGGATGACAAAGAGCTGCAGGAGCTTAATTCTGTTCTCCCAACAGTTTTGCACCCGGACACATCCATTAACTTCTTTCTTTTCACTTTCATAAGTAAGGAGACAATCAAGCTCTCAAGAGCTTAATAATTTATTTAAATGTTTCCCACTTGTCACCAGGTCTGCTCTAAGATTAAGCACTCTGTGTACTCAATCAGTCATGAATACAAGCCAGTCATTTTGATCTTAGCCCAGCCTCAAGTATATTGAAAATTAAATACCTAGATGTAAGTCTCACTTAATTTTCATAGATGTTTTTGAGTCTTTAAGTCCCAGTGACAGTGGCAGTGTAGGAGGCAATTGAATTAGCTTTACACAGATGATTTGAAGGTGTTCAGTGATGAACCTCCCCACCCCACCCTCCAAGGTTCTTCTCTTTCTTTTTTTTTATAAAGAACTAAATATATATGATCCTCTCACAATTCCAAAACTATGCAGTATTATAAAGGAACCTAATCTGAAGTAGGATAAAAAATGAGAGACTACTCCTATTACATTACCATTTTCATAGAGCTCAAAAGCAGAAATTATCCCCATCCTTTGATGGGGTCTGTGTTACACATTATTAGATACTGCGTAGTAATGTAAGATCACTGGTTGAGATCTAAAATAGAATAGCCTACATAGGCTACATAATGGCAGGCAAGAACAGATCAAAATAAGTTATAAATGTAATAAAACTTATTAAATTATCCATTCAGCCCAAGTGCCATCATAAGATTTTTCTCTAGGGTGATTTCCTAGAGTTTATCCTAATCTATTGTTAACTTGTCCTTGGTAAAGAAGCTTCCACCACTTCCCTTGCAAGATAATACATAGCCTAAAAGAACTCACTGTGAAGAAATGCTTCCTGATTTACAACTCTAATGCTTCCTTTTAAAATGTCTTCCCATTATGCCTGGTCATTCCTGGGCCATTCTAAATATTTCTCTCCCTTCAGTGATTTATTGCCTCCAAGTTCCAGCACTCTCACTCTTCTGGTCCCAGTTTAGTAATTCCTCAAAAATTGGCCACTTTAATCTTTCCTTACCAAATAATATGAAGTCCCTGGCCGTATGGCTTTCTCCTCAACTGCTCCAGTTCTTTTATTATCTCATGATGTGATTCCCAGTCAGGAGCATCATATTTGACTGAGTCATATGCAGGTTGAGGTAGAGAACCCAGGAGTTTTGAATCCTACTTTCTTGCTTTAACTATGCTGTTAACTGAAAACCAAAATATTTTTCTCTCAGGGGTAGGGACTATTCATGAAGATTCAGAAAGTTCTTCACTTACCAGATGTGGTTTTCTCTTTTGTATCATGCCAGGGCAAAGGCACGCACACACATACACACTTCCTGGATGAAAATTACTCTTACAAATCAGGATATAATCCACGTTTTGTTATGGTGCATTGCACCTAAAAGATGCCAGGTGGCAGTAGAGCCTCAGAAATAAACAATGAGCCATCAAGCCCTGTCTGTTTTAATTACTGTTGAGTTATCCATTTGCTTGTTTTTTGTTCATTTTCTACTCTATCTACTCTCTTACACTTCATTTTTTGCCAATCAGTAATTTTCTTTTGTGATTTGGGAAACTAAAAATATCTCTCACAGGGATACTAACATGGAGGTATAAAGAAATGTTGCTTCTCGGATCTGAATCTGCAACACTAACTCATGTTGACAAGCACTTGTTCACATGACTAATCTCAAAAAAAAATTAAAAATAATTTTAAAAAGCCTTCATATGGGTATAGTTGCACATATTTCCAGTTGCTGTTTTCCGATGGTCAATCAAAAATTTCATCCTGCAAGGCTGGATTAAAAAGACGTTAAAATGAAGTAAACTATTTCAGACAAAAGCTAAAGAAAGAATGGGAATCTGAATTAACAAGCCTGCTGATGCAAACCAGATTGGACGTGAACTCACTCTGCTCCACACTGCTAAGTTATAGCTCTGCAGTGTACAAAGAAGAAAAACTTACTCTGTCACTGCAGTAAACATATATGTGCCTTTGAATACCCAGAGGGAGGAGATCTGCTAAGAAAATGCCATTCTTATTCCCATTTTAGACTTGAACTTATTATTTTACAGCATCTAAAATGTGTAAGACATCATCCATGGAGGCTGTAGTGAGTGGAAGAATGAAAGAATGATTTGGTGAGACTAGGTTAGGGAAGCTAGAAGAGACAATTTACCATATTTACCTGAATATAAGACCGCCCTGAATTTAAGATGACTCCCCAGTAATTAGATTCTATACACACAAAATGTATACATTAATTATAATTTTCCATGCCTGGAATCTAATTATTGGAGGATCACCTTAAATTAATTCTCCCCACTACTGCAGGTGGTAGGGGGAGAGGTGATGGGAGGAGCAGTAATGGAACAGGCAGTGGGGGAAGAAATAGGGTAGGCACATGGTAGGGCAGGTGGTGGGGGGCTATAATGGGCAGACAGTGGAAGAATCAGTGGGGGACAGGCAATAGGGGGCAGGTGGTAGCTGGCAGGCAGTGAGAGGGGCAGGTAGATTACCCCCTGCTGCCTGTCCTCCCCACTCTCCCCCCATTGTTTCTGCCCTCCCCCACTCCCCCCCACAGCCTCAGGCTGCCCTGATCCCCCTTCCCCTGTCCCCACCACTTTTCCACCCTGTCCACACCACTTCTCTGCCCTGCAGGCTCAGGTACCTGTCCCCCCCGAGAAGTTTCTTCCCCCGCCTGCCCCTCTTGCCTCCTCTTCCCCAGCTTACCTTTGCTCTGCACTGGCAGGCTCCATCCCTGCTGCAGCCTGGGGCATGCAGCATGGCTCCAGTCCAGCCCTGTAGCACTGGCACAGACCCAGCACTGCTGCTACTTGGCCAGGCTGGAGGATATACTCCATGTTCCAGGCTGCAGCAAGAACAGAGCCTGATGGCACAGAGCAAACGTAAGGAGGAGTGCAACAGAAGGGAAGAGAGAGGGCTAAGTGGCATGAGAGGAGACTGGGAGCTGGGCATGGGGGGAGGAGTGGCTGGGCATGAAGAGGTAGCAGGGGGTAGGTGGCAGTTATGGCTCTGGCTCCAGCCTTAACCCTTGCCCCCACTGCCTTGTGCTCAAATGTAAGACAAGAGGCTTTTTCCCCCCATGTTAAATGGAGGGACAAGGGACCTCATCTTCTAATCAAGTAAACATAGTAATCTAGTGTAATTTTACCCCTATTACTTCCCAAGGCAATTTTATCATGGATTCATGTAATGTACATTGGTATAAATTTGTGTTGTGTGTTTAGTGGGGGGGAGAGGGGTTACACTGGAGTAAAGACTTATAACATTGATGTAAATATGTTGGGCCAGTTCTTATCCCACTTATTAGTGCCCAAGTGTGATCCAATTCAACTCTGTTTAAGTCCCTGAAAAACAACTAATCTAAAATGTGGGCAGGTCCTTGTCCTACTCACTGCTTTTTGAGACTTAATCTTAAGGTTTAGGGGACAGCATGGGCGCAAACAGAAGATATATTTGTTGTGTGATTGGTCCCCTGAAAGTACTCAACAGCGGAGCCGTGACACATATGCATGGCTGCAGAGCACTTTAAACCTGGTCGATCATACAACAAATTAACCCTCATCTAATGAGGGATCAGATGAAGGCATTCCAAAATGGAGCACCTTAGGGAACTTGTTTTCCCTGAAGTCAATCTGACAGCACAATCAGGGCTGAGCTTGCCCCCAGTGCTGTCTGCAGGAAGGGAGGGGGGAAGGAGGAGAAGCTGCAGGCTGGGGTTTGCCCGGCCTGAGCTGGAGAGGGGGCAGATGGATTGGAGCCCCCCTGCCTTGCGCCCTCCTTCAGTTCAGGCTGGGCAAACCCCAGCTCACAGATCCCCATCCCCGCTCCCTTCCTGCAGACAGCACCAGAGCTGGGAGGGGAGGGTGGGGCTGCATTAGCCCAGGCCCAAATGCAGGACAGGCAGGCAGGCATAGTCCCCAACCCCAACCCAACAGATGCCACAAAGCAGAGCAGGGACCTGAACATCTATGAGTGCCCCATGTTACAAAAATAGATGTATGAATGGATTTCCAAGGACTTGAGCAAGGACTTGCTTAGACAGCTAATAGTTGGAATAGGATCAGATCTATTATGTGTTCAATCCCTTAGACCAGTGCTTCTCAACCTTTTTAAACTCAAGACACCCCTTGATAGACTTAAGATTCCCCCCTCAGAAAATGCTAGCGCTTTTTCATGCTTTTTTTTTAACCAAAATAATGTAAGCAATTCTGTTGTGAAGGACTCAGAAAGATGAGAACAGGTCATAATGTTTTTAACACTGTTGAAACCTGTTTTATATCTCTAGTTTTAGTTTGTGAATTGTGTGTGCACACCTAACAGTCCTAACATTGTGTGGCAGCCTACAGCAAGCCATAGGATTTGAATCTGTCTAGTTTCATTTTCTAGCCATTGGATCTTGTTTTACCTGTTGACTGTAGCTCCCTCTATTAGCAGGATCCATATTACTTGGTACCAATGGTCCATCATCTTCATTATTTGGCAACACCCCAACTTGAACATTTTGAATGTAATGGTTTTTTGTCCTCCCTCTAGGTGATTAATAAACATGTTTGATGGTGTAGGCCCAAGAATGAATCTGTGAGACCCCACCACCTACTGACAATGAATTGCTGTTTACAAAGTACATGTCAAGGAATATCAGTTGTGTAGTAAATAGATTAAATGGATACTATATTTAAATGTGCCAGGCTGGTCTTCTATTTTTCCAAGTTTCTTAATCAAGTTGTGTGTTATCAGGTCAAATGTCTTTTAAAAACTTTATTATCATTCTTTCAATGTTTAACCCTACTTTCATCTCACACTTATAATTAATCAAAAACACAGTTAGTTTGACAAGATCTGTTTTCTGTAATACTTGGTATGTAAGATGAAAGTAGGGTTAAATATTGAAGATGTTTGTGATGAAGATGATGGGCCATTGGTAAAAAGCAATATGGATCCTGCTAATAGAGGGATGTACAGTCAACAGGTAAAAACAAGATCCAATGGCTAGAAATTGAAACTAGACAAATTCAAATCCTACGGCCTGTTTTTATGTCATCAAAATGATTCACTGCCTGCTTTTCTAAGAGACTGCATCTCTAACTTCTTATAACCATAGAAACTAGAAAAGCAAGAGAACTATTAGATGCTTGGCAATTGTCCCTTGATTACTAATATGATGACTTTGACGATTCTTCAGCATAGTGTCTCTTGCCAGGTGAAAAATGCTTACATTGTCATTTATGAAATAACAATCCATTGTGCTCCTTCAGAAACAGCAAGCCATGGTTCTTCTTAACAGGCCTGAACCAAAAGCTATCAATGTCCATAGAGACTTTCCATAGACTTCAGTATTACCCATCCTTAAATTCTTCATTAATTAAGTCCCATATCAGAAGTTCCACAAGTTTCTTCGGTAGCAACGTCAGGTAGAGAGGCCTACATCTAGATATATAGGCATGGGCAGATCTATAATTTTGAAAAGGAGGGTGCAAATAGTGAGGTGAATCATCAAGCATAAAACAACATGTCTTTTTCTTCAGTTAAAAATAAACTAGCAGCTTCACTAATATGCTAGAGCCCTATATTAGCACTACATTATTCAGTTTAAGACTGACCTAACACAATATATAGGTTTTATCAGAATGAGTTCAAAAACAGTCTGAGGGGCTGTAAAATAGGAGTTACCTTACCAGGAGCAGCTAACAGACAGCAGAATTGCACAAAAAATGGATAGCTTAATTAGTGGAACATCGATACCATTAAAAAAGAGAGAGGGTCGTTAACACTTATGGAATTGACTCCTTTACTGCTACCTGAATAGAGATGCTGTTACCACTGCTAGGCAATTGGTTTTAAACTCTGGGTGGATCAAGAATCAAAGGGTGATATGGCTGCACCAGTGCACCCCCTGCCATGTCCCCAGATCTGCCCCTGTACATATGGGTCACCCCATTTATACGCTTTATTTATTCATAGAATACTAGCTATCTACCAGTCCTTCGGAGCTTTCTCCAAAGTCAAGACTTTTTGAAAAGCAACATCAAATTTCTAGATTACTTCTCTGCCGTTTCTTTTAAAACTTTTGGATGAAAATGATCTGGACCTGCTGATTTAATATGTCAATCCTTAATTGCACAGTTTAACATTGTTCTTTTTTCCCCAAACATGGAATTAAAATGTATATTAAAAGCTTGTGTGTTTTTGCACAATATTATTAAAAATTCTATGCTTTCCGTCAAGCAAAGGACTATTACAGCTGTTAGGATTTCTATGAGCCAGTAGTTGGATGCCTCACAAAAGAGGCCCCACCTCCCCACTCAGCATCCTACTGTCTGGCACCCTGCTACAATCTGGCAATTACAACAGTGTCTAAACTCTCCAGTACCCTACAAGATGATTCACTACCTGCTCTTCAGCCAGGAATGCATCTCTAACTTATTATCATCATAGAAACTAGAAAAGCAAGAATGGTAATAGATGTTTTCCCATTGTTCCTTTATTACTAATCAGATGACTTTGACTCTTCAGCATTTGCCAAGTGAAAAATGTTTACATTGTCATTTATGAAATAATCCATTGTGCTCCTTCAGAAACAACGAACCGTGGTGTTCTTCTTAACGGGCCTTAACCCAAAATCATTAATGTCCATAGAGTCTTTCCATGGACTTCAATGAGTTGTAGATCAAGTCCATGTGGCTTTGGCATGACAGCATTTGAAATATTGCTTCATGTTTTCGCATCCAATTATTGGATAGATATTGACAATGTGTAGGGAGTTTAGAGGAAAGCAGTAAAAACTATTAGCGTGGGAGGGCAGGTGGTAATACAATGTATGGGGGAAAAATTAAGTGATAATTCCACAAACACATACAAATTTGGACTTCCAGATGCCACTGAAAGCCAATAGTTGTTGCAACCACTCCTTTGGGTGCTTTTGAAAACACCTAAAGATGTAGTATCTAGGTATATGACAATTAATGTGATATACATGATACGAATGTGCCGCACAACAACTTGGGTAAAAGAAATGGGATAAATCAAGGGGAACTGAGGCTGAGGAGTAAGGAAAATTATCCAACTACAAGATCTCTTAATTTATGAAACACTCTCCCCCCAGGGAAACTAATGCATACACATCATTTCATATATTCAAATTTAAATTGGACATTGTCTTAGCAAAGACATGATAGAGAACAACTCTAGAGTGGCAGGAACAAGGGTTATCTTTTTCAGGTCTATATTTTATGATCCCAGGATACTAAATAAGGGTATGACAATACTTTCCTCCTATGAGTTAAAACTGAACAATCCCTGCCAAATTCCTGCACACTATATGCAAATATCTGAATGCAAATTATTTTGTTATCCTTGTCTATACTCCCAAAGATCCATAGCATCTTTTAAGCTCTTTCTTCTTCCTATACGGTAGATGTAGTCATCCGTGACAAATCTGTGTTTTCTTTTCTGAGAAGTAATATGCTGTATTCCTCAGCGACCAAGAACTGAATGGAGCTGCCATTTAGAAATTTAAATGTTTACACCCAGAGGGCAATTAAGTCAGTTTTATATGATAATGTTATAAATGAAATGCTAATAAGTACTGTAAATGGCCATGTAATCACATACTGTCATTTGCCAATCATTAAAAGAGCTGAAAGTCAGCTTTAGAATGGAACATGAAATGCCACATTAGATGAGCAAATACAGGTACTATATAATGTGCAGTGTTCACAGTGGTGTTTTATAACAGAATTCAATCTTCTAAGCCCTGTTTGATTTCACCTTTTATTATCATGTCAGTAATAATAATTTGCTCCAATGAGCCATTTTCTAACAAGAATATAAAGGGATTTATATAGCTAAAAGTTGGGATTTTCAAAGGTGCCAAAGTTTCCCCTGAAACTCAGTTGGGTTGGGGACCCTCACTCTTTTAGGCTTCTCTGATACCCCCTGCCTAAATTATGTTAGATGTCATCCCTGTAAATTATTCAGCACAGAGATCAATGAATCCACAAGAAGCCCCAGTCAAATCAATAGGGATGTGTATAGGCACAGAGGTCCATGAACCCCAAACAGTTTTGGCTTGGTCAGGGCTTTAAATTAATAACACTTTATAGTACACATAAGGAGCTGTAGAAAAGTATCATCACTCTTATTACAGAGATAGTCAAGAAAATGTAGAGACATTTTAAGTCCAGGCAATGGAAAGATTCATATGAACTTCAATAGGAGTAGCACTGAGCCTAAATAACTTGCACCTTGGCCAATCAAATACTGAATAGAATTATTCATGAATAACATATTCAATGACCAATAATACAGTTCTTTTCCAGCTGAATTTAGAGGGGATCAAATAAAAAGATATTCTTTGAAATATTAAATGGTTAAACCCCCAAATTATCAAATAAACTACAAAATTAATATTACTTTATCATATCCACTATAAAGTGAGTCATTGAAGAAAATACAAAGTCTTGAGTTAGTCCCCCTGGTCTACCCATTCAAAAACATAGCCTCCCAAAATTGCACACATAGCAGTAGGGAATTTACAGAAGTTTAAATAACAGCATCACATCACTACTGAATTACATAGCTTGTTGGCAGTGGCATATAACAGTACTTGGGTTATAGATCAAGCATAAAATATGAGCTGCCCACTTCTTTTTAAGTTAGTGCATTTTTATAATGATTACAATATAGGCAGCATATTTACATTATGGCTTCACTCCTTGTGAAGAAAATGGGTGTTTTCCCATCATATTCCAGAAAGACTTCTATCATGTGGACTTCTATCATGTGCTGTACATAGCATTGGAATCCCGAACCTTCAAAAATCATGTCGCAGATGTCAAGTCATGACAGAGGCTTTCAAATCATTAGAATGTAAGAACAACACATCCAAGGTTCTTGCAAGATATTCTCCACATCTAAGAGATTTAGAGATGTTCACTTAAAATAAAACTTGAGATTCCCATGTAATTACATGACTCAAGGAACTGGGGCTTTAAGAACAGGAAACAAAGCGGGCAGGTAAGAGCTTGGATCGGAAATGAAACATATATGCAGCAAATTAAACAGAAATACAGCGTTAGCAAAAACTGCATTAATTCTGTGAAATTTCCTTACATCCCTACAAGATATTATCAGAATAGGGTTTTTTTAGATTGTAGTTTTGAACTTTGGCACCTGAGTCATTTAACGGGGGTCGGACTCGATGATCTATTGAGGTCCCTTCCGACCCTAACATCTATGGATCTATGAATGCATCTAAGCCAAAATCTTATGTATTTAGAAAACATTATTCTCTGAATCCTAAGAGAGCATCCAGTGAGTAAGTCAAATCTTTTAGCTACTCTCTTTTAGGTATGAGATTGATTTAGCCTTCACTGCCTCCACAGCAGGGCAAGAAGGAAAGAGAGTTCAAATAACTTTTGCATGTGCCCATACCTTGGCACAACAGAAGAGCATCCCCTAATGTTTCAGTTATATTTATGATCATGATTTGCCTTTCTTTCTGCATCACTATTAATAGACCAATGCTGTTCCCTTGGTGGACTGAAAACATCAGTTGCCTGCTGGCATTATCTAAATTCAGTTCCATAAATATTAACAGTAGGGATATTTTAAAAAGCTGTAGGGCTTCTCTCTTTCCTCCCAGCCCAGGTCTAAAATCTTGTTCTGCTTGTTTAATTCATATCCTTCCATCATTACTATATACAGCAACGTAAGGGTATAAATAAATCGGCAGGTGAGCTTAATATTGAAAAATGGAAGCATTACATTTCTTACCTGACCTTATCCAACTGGGCATTTTAACATGCATAATCAATATGTATTAAACTGCTAACACACTTCACTTATATTAATAAATGAGCTAACACCTTTCTCCAGAAAGGCCAAAAAGCTAATGCTACAGTGGAAACCATGCACAGGGACTCCATGAAATGCCCTGCGTCGCAAATGAGGCCTTCTGAGCAGCTCTCTATGTCGCAGTACAGTAGGAAGCTTGGAAGACCTGGCTTTACTGAGGGCAGGCTTACACATTTTAATTAGCAGGTGCTAACTTTAAGGAATGTTAGGTCTTGTGAAAGTTAGCACGTGCCGGAAACAGTGGCACATTCAGAATTAATCCCCTCTGTAACACCGGCACCGCTGGTGAACTCAGACTGGTGGGGTGGGTGGAAAGGCACACGGGAACAAGGTGGGGAGAGAGAGAGGGGGTTGCAGCCAGCTGGGAGCTGAAGGGGGTGGGGGTTTGTAGCTGGCCGGGCACCCTGACCATCCCCAGACTTACCTTTGGATACTGCCAGGCAGCACAGCTGGGGTATAGGGCAGCAATGGGGAAGGGCCAGCCCTGACTGCACAGTGCTGTGCAGAGCCCAGAAGTACACAGGAAGCCTTTCTGAACAGCAGCCAGAGACATACCATGTGAAGACACATACCCTCTGCCAGCACTCATGTGTGTCTGTTGTGCTCTGCTGTGCTCTGTGTGTTCTTGTGTGTTGTGCTGTATGTATGTGTGTAGTGCTGTTGGTGTGTTGTGCTGTGTAATTGTGGGTATGTTCTACTGTATTGTGTGTGAATGTGTCTATGTTGTCCCGTGCAGGGGTGTTGTACTGTGTGTGTGTGTGTTGTGCTCAGGGCTGTCCTTACTGGGGGGGAGGTGAATTGGGGTGCCTGACCTGGGCCCCACACTTTGGGGGGCTCTGCAGAGCCAGGCGGAGTAGCCTCAGCAACGCTGCGCTCCCACCAGCTTCACATCCAGCTGCTTGGCACACCCTCCCCTCCACCCCGCTCCCAAATCTGCCACTGAATCCGGTACCTCTGGCCACTTGGCACCCGGCCCCCTGCCTTGCTGCTGAATCTGCCATCAGCTTTCTCACGTCTGGGGGTGGGACCCCACACAGGCTGATTTGCCCTGGGCCCCACACCCTGCTCGGGTCACCTCTAGTTGTGCTGTGGTTGGTTGTGCTGTGTGAGTGTGGGTGTGTGGTGCTATGGGAGTATGTGTATGTTTTGTGCTGTGGGTAAGCAGGTGTTCTGCTGTGGAGGGATGTTGTGCTGTGGGTGGGTAGGCATGTGTTGTCCCCTTCCCACACCTCCTCAGTCCAGCAGCTCCCCTCCCCACTCACCAGCTGCTGCTCCACTGGCCAGGAACAGAGGGACAACGTTGGAGTCTAGGAGGAAATCTAATATACCTGAAAGTGATGCCTCCTGGGATAATGGAGGACCGCAGGTTTGTTGTTTGAGATCCTGTGAACAATTACAAGTTAGGCAAAGTCGAGCTGGTTAGCACAGCTCAAAGAAAATCCTCACTTCAAATAGACATAACTTTAAGATGCTTAGAGGGCACTTCATACTTGTTCTTGAGCGTGATGTTTGATCCTTCACATTTTAAGAGTCTTTAACATGGTTTAATTGTAATTTCCAAACTCACCCTGACTGTACACAGGGCAAAAGTAGGCAAGCTGAACTGTGAACAGGGAAGGAGCTGCAGGTTATATTAGTTTCTTCCTGTCATAGCTCAGTAGAAGTTGGCAGATGACCAAGCTTTCAACATGTCAGTGTCTGCTTAAAGGATACCTATGATTAGAATTGTCGGGGAAAGAAATCGAACAACTGAAGTGCATTCTACCTGTTCACCGTGCATAAGGTACATCTAGGGCCTACAGAACAGTGTTATTCAAGTTAATAGTTTCATGCAAGTAACTGGCAATGGCAAAGCTTGCATTGCATCATTTTTGCACAGGTTACTTATACAGCCTTCATTCTCATGGAGACCAAATGCACACAAATTTATAACAGAAATTTAAAATTTTTCACATTTCCTGTACTGAACTCAATAAGGTAGACCACTGTGTTACAGTAAGCTACTAGTATGTTCTGTTACACTGACCATGAGTACAGACTGTATGATTTTCTATTTGAAACTGAAAATAAACTTATAATTAAATACCGGGAGTGGTTAGGTCTTAAAAACCAAACAAGCAAGCTAAAAAAAATGAGCTTTTCAGGAGGAATGAGCAAATACCTGGAAAAAAGTCACACTTACAAATCACTCTGAAATCCATTAGAATTATTCACCAAACAATGCCACAAGGCTTAACCCCAGATGCTGACGGTCTGCCCAAAGGTTTTATAATGATCTAGAAGATGACCAGGCTTGCACTGTAACAGACCACAAGAAGGGAAAAGTTCCAGAGCTGAGGAGCAACTACCAAGAACAACCTCCCTCATGTTTTCACCAAATGAACTTGGCATACAGGTGGTACTTGCCAGACATTTCTCTTTACTGCCCACGAGTATTGCAATGGAACATAAGAGAGAAGACAGCCCAGTAGCATAACAGGAGTGGGGGGGGGGAGGAGTGGTGCACCAGCCCTAGGTGCCAACTTAGAAGGGGGCACTAATATGGTCCCCTCCCCTAAGGAGTCTTTGCCACAGCAGGCCCTAGAGTGTATGTGTTGGGGAGGAAAGTGAGCAAAGCCAGTGGAATGGCAGCCCCTAAGCTTACTCCAAGAGGCACAGCCCTATGTCCAGAAGCACTTCTTGGGGAGTAATTGGAGTGAAAAGAGCACTGAGAACAGCCCTCTGGGATTCCAGACCACGAGGCTGCTGTACTAGTGCAGGAGTTGTAGCTGTAGCAGCTGCCATGCAAGTGAAGAGAGAAAAGGCAGGTAAGATTCCACTCCCCCACCTCCCTCCTCCTGTGCTCCCGTATTCAGTATAATTCTCCCTAAATCAGGGGTGGGCAAAATATGGCCCTCAGGCCAGAACTGGCCCACCAGCTAATTGGATCCAGCCTGTAGGCAGGCACTCAGCAGTTAACTGTATCCAGCCTGGGCAGCACCTGCCCCTGCTGTGCTCCACCTGGGGCTTAGTCCTGCCTGCTCCCATCTGGGGCAGTGTGAGCTGCACTCCTAGCCTCCCCTGCCAGAGGGTCCCAGCCACCAGGCACAGCTTCCAAGCAGGGCTGCTGCTACCACTGCTGCTGCTACCACTGCTGCAGCTGCCTAGGGAACTGCTGGGCTGCCCCCAGCCTCCAGTGACACCTCCTCCTGTCCCTGCCACAGTGCTTTAGGCAGTGGCTAGGGACTGGAAGCTGCAATATTGAGATGAACAGGGTGCGGTGGGGAGCAGGCTCCACTTTGGTTCTGCTTGTGCATGGCTGGGATGGAGCGGGGGGCATGAAGGAGCTTGGCTGATCACAAAACCCCACTGGGAAGGCACGGGACAAGCAGGTGGTGTGGAAGCAGGATCAGGAGCTAGCACAGGCTTGATTGAAGCCCCTCTGAGCAGACAAGAGACCTGGCAGTGCCAGGTTTGGCTTTCCTCCTCCCCTTTTCTCCCCTCCCCTTCCCTTTCCTCCCCTAGGGGCTTCCCTTGCTGCCCACCAGTGGCAGCTACTTTCCCACCCCTTTTCAGTGCCCTGTGAGCCAGGCAGGCAATGCTGATCCCCCTGCCCCCACCTATGGAGGGGCTGGGTTCACCCATATCACAAAGAGTGGGTGGGGGGAAAGGCAGATGCGGGGAAGCACCCCAACATGCACACACCCCACTCACCCACCCCACAACCACTCACCCACACCTCCCCTCACACTCCACCCCCACCATACACACACACCCAACACCCTCTCACACCAGCCACCACATACATCCCATTACCCCACCACACAACATACAAGAGTCAAACTTTATTTTGAGCTATTATGCAATTGGCTCTACATACATAGTGCAAACACACATAAATCAGGACAAAAATATTTTTTGAAATAAAATTAAAATATGTTATAGTAGATGTTTGATTTTTAGTTATCTGATTTGTTGCTTTTTTCTGGTTCCAAGATGGTAACCCTCTCCCCTCCCCCCCACAAAAGGAGTTCTTCTGGGGCAAGGTGAGGGACTTCCAGCAGCAAAGGTCAGGGGTTCGGGGCAAGACTAACGGTTCTAAGATGGCAACCAGGGCACAGGGCACCTGTCAAGGAGTGGAGCTACCCTCATGGCCCTCAACAGCTCACCAAAATTCATTAAGGGGCCCTCCAGCTGAAATAATTGCCCACCCTAAATACTCCTCTACCCTAGGCAATGAACGAACTCTGTTTACGGCTGTGTAAGTCAAAGCCAGCACTTCCATTTGCCTAAGATCAAGCTTGTGAGTAACCCCACTTATTGTCCTTCAAAGTTTCCAAATCCTATATGATCAGTTCCTATGCTGGATGGAGTTTTTTGATCTTTCTAGATAATGCAGCATTAACAAGGATCATGAAATCTAAGAGGAGCAAAACAGTTTTAAATGATGATGCCTAAGCCAGCAGCAATTCTAATGCACCGTCACACAGCTGCATCGTTTCTGTAACGCTAGCAGACATAAAAAGTAATAAACCTTTGGGCTAATCATGAAACTGTGCACCTATATACACACACATGAGTCAATGTTCTCAGAGGAGAAGTGTCAAGTATGGAAGTGCTATTCTTTACATATTGTATTTATTTTTCAAAATATAGCTATACCTTTTGGAGGATAAAAAGGTAATAGTTAAGATCAGAAAAATATTTTCAAAGGCTGGAGGATCCTGTAAGATGATTAAATCTCATGTTTGCTGAACACAGTTATAGAACATGTCCAAAATATATTATTTTTTCAGAATCCCTCAATATTCTTGTAAAACTATCTGCTGTAGCTAAACATTGTAGGTGTCATAAGGAGTTATAAGGTGAACAATTACAATTGAGCTTCATATAGCTGGCAGCCAAAGTATAAAAAATGTTTCTGACCTCAGGGTTTTGGAATGTGTGGAGGGGTGAGGGGAGTGTGTTGTTTTTTATTAAAATACATTATGGTTCTATTTATCTAATTCCCAGTTCAGTGGTACAGCCTCCTGTCAGGAAAATATTTTTTCCATTAGTTACATGATTCTGTGGAGGGTTTTTCATAAGGAAAAGGTCCTAGTTTTTAGCACCAAATTGATTTGGTTTTATTCAAATAAATAACTTCTAAATCAAGACAGATGTTTTCCAAGAGAGATTTTTTTTGCTGCTGTTTGGAGGGGGTCTCTTTGTTTGTTTGTTTGTTTGTTTACTTGTCATGAATCAGGTTTGGGGGTTTTGTTCTGTGAAATGGATCATCACTAATCTAAGTTATTTTTAATTGTAGGAGTTCATTTCCATGGAATCATTCCTTAATGAGAGCTAGCTTTATTTCAGCAAAGAAATAATGGTGGAAATGCCTCATTTGTTCCTATTCATTTGAGTAACAGCCAAAAAACCATTGTCTTAAAACCCTTTGTGAATTTTGGTTACACAGCAGTAAGTTATTGATGTTAACAGCTTCAGCATTAAACTATTAACAGTCAACTTTAAAAAGATCTGTTTCGCATTATTTGACTATTTAAAAGGTTAGGAAGATCAAGATTTGACATGTGTTATTTTTCCTTTTATATGTATCATGCAATTCATATATATAAATATTGTGCATGTATTTTCTTTTCAGATTGCACATTGGAGTGCCAATTTTTTCCCAAAACCAAAGCATAAGTTAAAGCTTGCAGCACAGCTATACAAAATAAATCACTTTATGCCAGATTCACAGAAACCAGAGAGGTATTATGATTAAGGGAGCAGGGGGGAAACTATAAACATGGAGCAGGTGGAAAAATGCAGAATGGAAAGAAGGAGGAAAACATAAAAAAGAAGGGTGTTAGGAGCACGGAGGGCAGGGCGGGTAGGGGTGGCAGTAGAGGGACTGAGGTATATGAGGTGGAAGATAGGAGCAAACAAGCCATCAGTTGACAGAAAACAATGCTTGGCGCCCAAGCCAAGAACGTGCTATGTGACATCACTTTTGTAAGTAGACGCCTCATTCCTATTATCTAATGAGAGTTAATTTATTGTGACATTACAATATTTTCAGGCTTTGACAAGTCTGTCAAGGACAATTTATTGTGTCAGGCAAATATCCTTCTAACTGCAGCTTAGCATTCAGTCACTGGGTAATCCTTATGCTTTAAATGTTCAGCTTAAGAAGAGCTACCAGGGGACAGAGATGAGATTATACTTCCTATGAAACAAAAATGCTTTTTTTTTTCTTCCAGATACAGCTGTTCTGAAGAACAATCCATTGCGAAGCATCTTATCAGCCTATTGTGGGAAGTAGGTCAGTGCAGCTCAGACTATTCAAATGTCACTCCCTGCTTCCAAGAATCAATCACCACTAGGACTTGGATAATAAAAGGAAGCTCTCTAGCACACAAAAAATAAAGAAAAGCAATTTCCTAAAACATCAATGGCCTCTCACGAAACCAATATTGACTTTCCACTATCTGCTGATAGATTATTGTTATAAGAAATAACAGGAGTGTCACCTAGAAGATATCTTTCTCCAAATAATACTTCTGATTTACGCATAAGTCATTTGATGTTTGGGTAGGCTGTTGCCTTTCCTCAGCTAACCGCAGTACACTTCTTTTTCTTTTATGCTACTGTTGCTTTTGTTCATAAGCATGGATTAAGTCCATCCCATCATTCTAAGCCATTTAGTTTTCCCACCCCTCTGCCTACCACTGACTTACAAATGAAATAACATATTTGGCTCCTCTTACAGCAACAGAAAGATTTCATACCAACCTTAACAAGGTGGTTCAGTTTGCCACAGGTTCCTGCATTATTTAACAACACTGTACTTTTTGTGGTGCCCTTCTCACACAGGATATCAACAATAAAGAAATATTAGAAAAACTGTTCAATGCAATTAGCATATGCAGAAGTCATCGGTTATGTTCCTAGGCCATGTCAAATTAAGGGAGAATAAAACAAGAATTATCTTTGTTCATTGGAGCTCTATGTTTATTGGGGGTGGCACTGGAAAGTTAAAATACACCTAGCATATTTGGCTCTAAGGCTTGTGTACTGAATTATTTCTGTAGACATAACAGCATAGCACCTAAGCAAATTCCGTAAATTGGCTCAATGTTACTTTTATTGGTTGGAAATCCCCCACCCCCACCCTTTCCATTTTGTTATATGCCCCCTTGTGTAGGTAGATGCTGCAACAGTTCAATCCTGAGAAGTAGGGAACATCCAAACCCCCCACTTTTTCTCTGCTCTCGTTCTTCTTTCTAAAATAAACTTTTGATAGGTGACCACTAGTTGTGCATGGCTAGCTTTGGAGTTCTTGACTCTACAATAAGAATATTAGAGATGTTACAGGGTTTTTATTTTAAAAAATCATAGAAAAATATGGCTGAATGGGATCCCAGGAGGCTATCAAGTCTAGCCCTCTAACCAAGGCAGGATCATCCCTGCCTAAACCATCCAAGGCAGATGTTTGTCTAATCTTATCTTAAAAATCAACAAGGATGAGGAATCCCTAGGTAATCTAGATGACTGTTCTTCCTAATAGCCAACAAACATTTCCTTATTATAATTCAAGACTTCTGTTTCTTGTCCTGTCCCCTGAAGCAATTATTTCTTGTCCTGTCCCCAGTCTGTCACCATCCTCTTTATAACTAATCATCAACTATTTCAACTGTTAGAGGTTGCTGGTATTGCTGCCTCTTTCTTGGTTATTACACAGGTCTCTTTGCTCCTTACTTACCTGTGGTCTTTTGTGTTGCTCTGCCATTCAACCTAATTTAAAACCCAACTTTATCAGGTGTACCCCACCCTCTGCCCAAACCCACTGGTTCAGCATGAACCTGCCTAGAAAATAAAGGACAGCAAATCCAAATCGAAGTCTTTCACTGAAGTCACTTGTGGATGTGTTTTCTATCCCTCATTAAACCCCTTTGGTGGGCAGTCTGTTGGGTTCCAGAAACACAGGCCACTAGATTTTTTCCTTTCCCTGCAACCTAAAAAGCAATGCAGCCCCTTGGCATCTGCACTGATTTAAACAAGTGCAATATTTGAAATGATATACCTAAAAGGGAAAGGTTGCCCCAAGAGATAAACATTAGAGTTCATCCAAGGAAGGAGTCCAGTTTTGCTTGAAACATTATTCTTCTTTTCTATACAGTAGAGAGAATACAATAATTTAACATAAAACAAAATGAAGATGAAGACTCAAGATGAACATGAGTCGGCAGTGTGACAAAGTTATCAGAAAAACTAATGGCACTTTACTGTGCATCAGCAGATGCATGACGAACAGAACCATGGAGGTGATAATTCCCCTCTATCGGGCGCTGGTCAGACCGCAGTTGGAATACTGCATACAATTTTGGGCACCACACTTCAAGAAGGATGTGGATAACCTGGAGAGGGTCCAGAGAAGGGCCACTCGTATGGTCAAGGGCTTGCAGGCCAAGCCCTATGAGGAGAGACTAGGGCCCCTGGACCTCTTCAGCCTCCGCAAGAGAAGGTTGAGAGGCGACCTTGTGGCTGCCTATAAGTTCATCATGGGGGCACAGAAGGGAATTGGTGAGGCTTTACTCACCAAGGCGCCCCTGGGGGTTACAAGAAATGATGGCCATAAGCTAGTAGAGAGCAGATTTAGACTGGACATTAGGAAGAACTTCTTCACAGTTAGAGTGGCCAAAGTCTGGAACGGGCTCCCAAGGGAGGTGGTGCTCTCCCCTACCCTGGGGGTCTTCAAGAGGAGGTTAGATAGGCATCTGCCTGGGGTCATCTAAACCCAGCACTTTTTCCTGCCAATGCAGGGGGTCGGACTCGATGATCTATTGAGGTCCCTTCCGACCCTAACATCTATGAATCTATAAAATGACATTTTTGAGTCGCAGCTACCTTCCTGACTGCATGTTCACTGCCAGAAAAAGTGCAACTTCCAGCATGTTTTCCCCCAAAAGGTTGCTACATTGATGTATGATTAACTGAAAGCATCTACCTGCTCTTCATATATGGAAAAACATAATAATGGTGTTATAACACCAGCAGTATTTCATCATATGGCGATGCAATGTAGAGTTATTACACAATAACAAATAATGCTGCCTTGCAACATGAGGTTGGTTTCTAGGCCCCAAATTTGATCTGGCAATGGGAAACTGCCCTGCTAAAAACACTGATGATAGGTACCATGCAAGATAACTTAATACTACTTGCATGATTTTGAATCCTCCCACTACTCTGGAATGAACTGATCCCGAAAATAGAGTGGATTGAGTTAGCACCAAAATGACAGAACATTACAACACCAGTTTCATGCCTTCCAAGATATATCCAGAGATAAGCTCAAGAATTTCAGGCCATTTATTAACTTATAGGTACATAAATTTGTGATATTCCATCCATTTTATTTTACTTTTTCAATGCTGATCTTTAATGCCACTATATGTCTTTCCCTGACAGTTGGATGTGAAGTGTAACAACTGGCAAGAAAGTATTTCCCCAAACATCGCTATTACGAGCAACAGCCTGATATAAACAATGCTATAAGCAATGCTAATATGAACAGCATCTGAGCTTACATCCACATTGCTGACACATGACAATAATGTACACTAACCTTAACGACTCCAGTTATATGACGCCTCAGTAAATTTGCTAACATTAACTCACAATAGCAGCAACTTAGAATTCCCTTTTGCTGACTTACATTGATTTGGAAACATGCTGGTTCAGGAACAAAATAGTACAACCATTAACAAACTTGATTGTGGCTGTATATCAGTCATAAGGATGTGCTAGTTTGATGATTTTTTTTATTCTCTGTTCAGTAAAATAAAATCCAAAGCCCAGCTGTCCCTCACTGCAATCTCACCGGTTGATGTGTCCATGGTGGAAGGCATTTGTCATACATACCAAAACATTTCCAAGCTTGTTTGAACAATGAAGAAAAGAACCAAAGCTTTTCAAATCTTGTCTAAAAATATCTCTTCACTCTCACTTGTATGTCCTAATTTCTCCCAAGAGAGGAAGGATAGGAGAGAGAAGCAGGAGACTTTGTGAAGGAACGGCTCTACTGCCGGAAGACATTTGGGACACACTGACTCAAGGCTTCATCCTGAGATTAAGATGACAAGGCCACTTGAGCATGTGTGGACTGTAGTTCTTTTGTGGTTGAATGGTTCTTTATACCTTTTGAGACTAAAATAAGCTGCACAGACTGCAAACCAAACCCAGAGTGGGGCTGTCTGTCTTCTCCTTGACTGGGGAACCAGTGCCTGGCTTACAGTTACTTTCCAGGAAAAAAAAAGTCTTACTCTTTTCTCAGCAGTTTCAAAGTGTTATAGATCAAAGAACAGAACAGATAGGACAAGTTTTCTAAGCTACTTCCATATTATTTCTTTCTAACATTTTCCTGGCTCTGAATTCCCAATGGATTTTTTGCTTTGTTGGCACTCTCAGTTAATATTCCATTTAACTAACCAACAACATTACAATTAAATACAAGCACTGGCTTTTCAATATTTTTATAGCCTATGCACTCCCAATGTCTAGGAAGAGATGCCCCCTTGCATTAGGATAAACATAGATAGCCTGCAAAGGCAGATCCAAAGTTCTTCTGCCATTACACTAGAACTCAGATTTTTCATATCACAATGGTTAACAACACACTGAATTTGCAGTGGGTTGTTGAATTAAGGATGAGCCCCTTAAAGCCACTGCTTTTCCACGCAGCCATTGTTCATCAGTGGATCCTGTGCAGCTGCATGGATAAGCAGCACGCTTTGAAATCAGAGCTTCAGCAGTCACCTGCAGCATCTCTATGAAACTGCACAGCTGGCTGCTGCAGCTGTATATAGATCCAGGCAGTTTACAACTTTTCATTCTTGCAGGGGGCTAAGGAATATGAGAAGGAACTTATTACACTTAGACTGCACTGAGGCACGTAAAAGGAACCCAACCACTAAAGCTTGTTAACTCATGCTAAGTGCCTTCTGAGCATCTCAAAGTTATGCCACTTTAGGTGAGGGTTAACTCTGGGCTACATTAGGGTAATTTCAATCTGCTCCATGGAGATAAAATGAGCAACTTGCAGCCCTCCAACATCCCAGGATGCATGCCTCCTGGTCCTCTCCCCCACCCAGAGCTGGGATAGAGCCCATTTCTATCCTAGCCATGACCCTGTTCACTAGCCCTCTAGTGGCAAATCAGAGCTGTGTAGGGAGGATATTAACCCTTAACGTGCGACTGCTCACAGCATTTTCTAACTTTAACACTGCTTGACATTCCACAGATTTAGTATGGTCTAAGTGTAATGTGTAACTTTACCCTTTAACTCTGCAAAGTAACTGAGTTCCACTGTATATTCAGGACCTGGTTTTGATTTAGACCACCACTTCTCACAAAGCCTACATAGTTAAAAAACTTGCACTTACTTGCTACATTTTTTTCCCTTCAGACAAATTAGCTCCTGTCACAGAAGTGCTACTAATCTGGGACAAAAGAAAGCACTACACTGTGCTATGAATCAAGATCTGGTAGGTACTAAGTGTAGTAAATGAAGAAGACACAGTACAAGGCTGTACTTTAGGGCTAGGATAGACATTAAACATTAACTGGTAGGTGATCAGAAACCGGTTTAAATCTGTAACAGAACAGATGTTCAGTGTACATAAACCAGTTTGAAAATGGCTGAAACCAGTTTGAGATAAACCTGGCTGAATGTAGTATCAGACTTAACTGATTTGATTCAAAATGGTAAATGCAATGTCTGTCCCAGACCCCTTGCTGGTTTAAGATAAACCAGACTCCCCCAGCATCCCAGAATGCTCTCTGGGCTGGGCGGAGCTCTCTGCTCCACAATAGGGCTGGGCCCTCCCCTCTGCTGCTTCACTGGAGCTCAGCAGTCTCTGCAGGCATTTGCCTGGCTTCTGCTCCCCCCCATCCTCTCCCCACTCTGTGCTAAGCAGGCATTCCCATGTCCCTCACAGACACCTCAGTATTAGCTAGCAGACCACATGCTGGCTACAGATGACAGAGGCAGACAGGCTTTTTGAAGTTATTCAACAGGTAGCTTAATGTCCTTCCTTGGAAAAGCTGTTTAAGAGCTGTTTGGTCCCCCCATCCGCCCTCACTACTCCCTGCTAAGCAGGAATTCCCCCCTCCCCTCTGCCTTCCTGAGGGGGTGTCTGTGTATTAGCTAGCAGACCACTTGCTGGGTCCATGCTGAATCAACAGGTAGCTGGTAATGTCTCTCTGTTTTCTTAATAGGCTGATAAACACTGAAATAGGGGTGACACTTATCAGCACCCCCTACCCTTGGCTTGCTTGCCTGTCAGTTTGCTGCAGACAGTATACAGAAGCAGGGAGGGAGATTGGAAAGCCCTGTATCATCAACAGATGCATGCACTGCACACACCCACTATGCCTCAGTGCTAGCTGGGGGCTGGTAACACTCCCGCCCCTTGAGCAGCAAGCCAGGAAAACCCTGGGACTGCAGGCAAGCTGGGGATTTACACCCCTCCCTAATCAAAGCCTCCTGCTGGGACCTGACCACACCCCCCTCAGCTCAGCTGTGCAAGGGAAGGGAGGGCTGCTCTAGTGCCCTGTGCCCTCCCCTCCCCCCGCAGCCTCCAGCCTGAGCCACTGCAGGCATGTGCATGAATTTCCTGAATTTCCCATTCAGGCATGTTCCTGAATGGTTGGAAACTGGTTAGACTAACCTGCAAAGGTTAAATCTATTCAGGCTTTTTTAATGTCTGACCCTATCCCAGAGGTACTGCAAAAGAATTAGTGTGTGACAAGAAAGGAAAGAGGGAAGAGAGAGTGAAGTAAACAGCCAGTGAAACTGAAGTTTCAGAGCAAAAGAAGATGAACATGGAAAAGGGGGGAAACAATCAAGGAAAGCATGTAATATATGCCATACTTATATTTTCTCATAAGATACATACAGTTTTAGTATTTCAGACAATGACTCAAGGGGAGACCCACTGATGGAACACACTCCACTTTGGCATGCACAGCTGTTTTTACCACACAGACCTAACAAATATGGAGGCAAATATTTCTTCCACTGTACATTAACTAACTTAAAACTGTTGCAGGCATATGTCTCACAGGGTACATTGGGTTTTAGGCAGTGCAAACAGCAGTGGGGCTACAAATGAATTATTTTGTCCTATCAAGCTGCAGGCAGCAAAGGAACATGTAATTTGCATATCCTATTCAGGAGAGATTACTGTCTGCTCCTGACATGCCTGTAAGCAGAATTAACAAAAGTAAACACAACAACAAAAACAAAAAGTCTAGTCAAGTTCTCTCTTATGACTTCTTCCTGAGCAAGGCTCATATCTGGAGGAAGCTCGAGTGGAAGGGGCCAACAGAGAATACATTCTCATTTTGCCTGAGAAAGTAGAGCAATTGGCTAGATACCTCACTTGCCTGTACACAAATGCACAGAGGCTTGGAAACAAGCAGGAAGAATTGAAAGTCCTTGCTCTGTCACTGAATTATGATGTGATTGGAATAAAGGAGACTTAGTAGGATAGCTTGCATGACTGGAGCATGGTCATGCATGACTACAAACTATATAGGAAGGACAGGCTGAGGACAAGAAGAGGAGTTGCGCTTTATGTAGAAAAGCCGTATGATTGCTCAGAGCTCCAGAATGAAACTGGAGATAGGTCTGTTGAAAGTCTCTGGTATAGGGTCAAAGGGAAGAGCAAAAGCAATGGCATGGTGGGTGTCTACTATAGACAACAAGACCAGGAGGAGGAGGTGAATGAGATTTTCTTCAAACAAATAGCAGAAGTTCCCTAATCACAGGCTCTGTTTCTCATGGCGAACTTCAATCATCCTGCCATCATCTGGGAGGGCAATACAGCAGTGCACAGGGAATCCCGGAAGTTTTTGAAGAGTGTTAGGGACAACATCCTGGTGCAAGGGTTGAAGAGGCTAACTAGGGGCCATGCTCTTCTTGACCTGCTATTCACAAACAGGAAAGAATTGGTGGGGAATGTAGAAGTGGATGGAAACTCAAGCAGCAGTGACCATGAGATGATTGAGTTTAGGATCCTCAGGAATGGAAGGAAAGGGAATAACAGACTAAAGACCCTGGACTTCAGAAAAGCAGATTTCAATGCACTCAGGGGATGAATGTGCAGGATTCCCTGGGAGGCCAGTCTGAGGAAGAAAGGTATCCAGGAGAGCTGGTTGTACTTTAAAGAAACCTTACTGAGGGCACAGGAATGAACCATCCCAATGTGCAGGAAGACTAGCAAGTATGACAGAAGACCAGCTTGGGTTAGCAGGGAAGTCTTCAGTGACCTTAAATACAAAAAAGGAATCTTACAAAAAGTAGAAACTTGGACAAATGACTAGGGAGCAGTATAGGAGTATTGCTCAGGCATGCAGGGAGAAAATCAGGAAGGCCAAAGTGCAATTAGAGTTGCAGCTAGCAAGGGACTTAAAGGGTAAAACAAAGGGTTTCTACAAGTATGTCAGCAAGAAGGGGAAGATCAGGGAAAGTGTGGGTCCCTTACTGAATGAGGGAGGCAACCTTGTGACAGATTATGTGGAAAAGGTTGAAGTATTCTTTTTCACCTCAGTCTTGCGAGCAGCCAACAGTGGTGAAAGAGGTTGGGAACTACTTAGAAAAGCTGGGTGTGTACAAGTCCATGTGGGTGGACAGTATGCACCTGAGGGTGCTGAGAGACTTGGCCAGTGTGACTGCAGAGCAGGTGGCTATCATCTTTGAAAACTTATGGAGACAGGAGTGGTCCCAGAAGACTGAAAAATGGTAAATACAGTGCCATCTTTAAGAAAGGGAAGAAGGAAGATCTGGGAAACTACAAACCAGTTAGCCTCATCTCAATCCCTGGAAAAAAACATGGAACAGGTCCTCAAGGAATCCATTTCTAAGCACTTGGAGAACAAGGTGATCAGGAACAGTCAGCATGAATTCACCAAGGGCAAGTCATGCCTGATCAACCTGATTGCCTTCTGTGATGAAATGACTGGCTCTGCAGATACAGATGATGTGATGATATACTTTGACTTCAGCAGGGCTTTTGATACAGCATCCCACAATATTCTTGCAAGCAAGCTAAGGAGGTGCAGGTTGGATGAACTGACTGTAAGGTGGGTAGAAAAATGACTGGATCGTCAGGCTCAAAGGGTAGTGATCAATGGCTTGATGTCTAGGTGGCAGCCGGTATCAAGTGGAGTGTCCGAGGGGTTGGTCCTGTGCCCAGTTTTATTCAGTATCTTCATCAATAACCCGGAAGATGGGAGGGAGTGCACCCTTGGTAAGTTTGCAGATGACATCAAGGTGGGGAAAGTAGTAGATATAGTAGAAGATAGGACTAGGATTCAGAAAGATCTATAGAAATTGGAGGATTGGGCTAAAAGAAATCTCATGAAGTTCAACAAGGACAATTGCATAGTCCTGAACTTAGGACAGAACAATCCCATGCACTGCTATAGGCTGGGGTCTGACTGGCTAAACAGCAGCTCTGCAGAAAAGGCCCTGGAGGTTAAAGTGAACAATAAGCTGAATATGAGCCAGCAGTGTGCCCTTGTTGTGAAGATTAATGGCATACTGGGCTGCATTAGTAGGACCATTGCCAGGGAAGTAACTATTCGGCAATGGTGAGGCCACATCTGGAGTTCTATGTCCAGTTTTCAGCCCCCCACTACAGAAAGGATGTGGACAAATTGGAGAGAGTCCAGTAGAGTACAAGGGGATTTAATAACAGCCTTCAACTACCTGAATGGGGTTCTAAAGAGGATGGAGCTAGACTGTTCTCAGTGGTGACAGATGACAGAACAAGGAAGTTGCAGTAATGGACGTTTCAGTTAGATATTAGGAAAAACTCTCTCACTAGGAAGGTTGTGAGCACTGGAACAGGTCCCCCAGAGAGGCTGTGGAATTTCCATCCTTGGAGGTTTTTAAGACCCAGCTAGACAAAGCCTTGGCTGGGATTATATAGTTGGGGATCAGTGGATTGAAATAGATGACCTCCTGAGGTCCCTTCCAACCCTTATTTTCTATGATTCTATGGTATCTGTAAATGAGGATACCAGCCAGCCTCAGTGGTGCCAAAACAAACCCATACAAATGTAACCCAGGTGTCCCCAAGTGAGTGCCCCCCTCTCACCAATAGAAAGGGAAAGCCAGCAGGGCACCCACACTGGGGGTGGAAACTGCAGTCTACTCGCAGTTCCCTCCTACCTATCGTGTCTTGATAGAGAAGGAACAGAAAACAATGTCTTAACCAAGTACAAATTTAATATATAAGAACTGAGATGAGTATTTACAGGTTACAAATATATATAAGGTTACAAATATATATAACTATAACTATATAAATACCCAAATGCAAACAGGTAAGCACAATGGTCCCAAATGGTATGAACAGGTAAGTACAACAATAAATGGCACTAGGTCTCTAGTGACTCCTCTCCTTTAGAGGGTCTCTTTCTCCTGCCTCTTTATTGAGGCTACTTCCCGCCGAGTGTCACTCCCTGGTAGGAGACCCATTGCCCCACTGACTCACGTGTCCCAAGATGGGGCTGTGTTCATAAGCTCCCTGGCCTGGCTAATGTTTCTCCAGGGGGTGGGCTCAGCTCCAGGCCTCAGGGGAGTGGCGTGACTCATTCACACATCCCAGTGGCTCAGTCCTTCCCAGGGGGAGTTGTGGGCCTGGGCCACCTTGTGCATGCCTAGGGCCATGCCACTCCAAATACTGCTCCCTGCGCTCCAGAACCGCTGCAGACCCACTGCCGGGAATGAGTCCCAGAGCATGTGGCCCCTCCTTCTCGAGGGCCCTATGCCCTGCAATGACTCACCCCACGGTAGCACTGGCTCCCATGCCTGGCCTCATTCTGTGGTTAGAAACCTGAGCTGCCTTGCTGCGGCTCCCAGGATCCCGGTCCCTTGTGGACCCTCCGTGCAGTGACGCCTGCACCGCAGCCCAGCCTCGTGCCAGGGTTGTAGACCCAAGCCGCCTCACTGCAGCTCCCAGGGTCCCAGTCCCTTGTGGACCCTCCGCGCACCAGCGCCTACACTGCAGCCCAGCCTCATGTTGTGGTTGGAGACCTGAGCCACCTCACTGTGATTCCCAGGGTCCTGGTCCCTCACGGACCCTCTGTGCAGTGACGCCAGCACTGCAGCACGGACTCATATCATGGTTGGAGACCCGAACCACCTCGCTGCGGCCCCCAGGGTCCCAGTCCCTCATAGACCCTCCATGCAGTGACCCCTGCACTGCCCGCCACTTCCATCCAGGGGCAGAATCTTTTGTGGTCTTCTGGGCAGCTGGATACACCCTCTGGGCAGCTCTCCTAGCTGTTCTTGACCCCGGGACCTCTTCCTTCTCCCTCATCCCTCGCCAACTGCACCGCATGCTCGGTACACAGCTGTTTATATCCGCTTCTGGGTCTCCACCCTCAGACTGAAAATGAACCATGAGGGGGCTGCAACTGCAGTTCCTAATTAGGTCCACTCCTGCCCCCCAATTTGGAGTAGAGGTGGAGCGGACTCTCCTCCTGGATCCTCCCCTGTCTGTCTCTGATTGGTGGGTTTTTGCCCCACCAATCGGATTTGTGGTTTCCTAAGCCCGGAGAGCTGGGCAACACCCAGCAAGCCCGTTACACAAATCACACAAATAAATAGCTGAGGGGTGTTCTCGGGAGAATGGGCTTTGCCTTTTGAGATTAAAGTACTTCACTTTATTGCCTTAACTGAGAGGCCTCTTATTGTGACCTAGAGGTATAAAGTAGAAGTAACTCCTTTGAACTCAATAGTTTTATGCAACTAAACCAAAACAGAGCAGCTGAATGGCTACTGAAGCTTCTAGGTTTTTGAAATTATGATATATAGTAATCACAAACCCATATTAATACAATGGTAACTTTACATGGTTAGTCAGAGAAGTTAGGAAATACATGACAAATATGAATGTTCCTATAACTGTGATTGCACAGCAACAGTTGCTCACCAGTGCAATTCTCTACTCCTACTTAGGTAGTTAAAGCCCCATTCCCACACTGACTTATGCACTTACTCAACTTTATATAACTAAACAGTCCCACTGAAATCATTATTTGACAACATACAGAAGCATAAAAGACTCAACGTAACTGTGGCCCCTAGGACACAGCTGCTTTTATCTGCCAACTATCCTGTCTATCTAATGTGCTGCCACAGCCCTAAAAAATCATGGTCAGGCCTACATTCTACAAGATGGAAGCAGAGAGAATGGCTTAAGTCTAACTATTTTTCTTGAAGTAAATGTAGCAGTTCTGAAAGCTGCTACTGAGACTATAGAAAACCTTCCAAAGAAGCATGAAATGATAGCATCAGAGATCGCACTTACAAAAGCAGAGGTGAAAAATGACTTTGATACTTCAAATAAAGCAACTGCAGAGTAGAGAGGGTTGGAAATTTTCCAACAAACCAGCGTTTGAATGAAGAATAACAGTGTGACAAACTGAAGCATTTCACTAAAGCAGTTTTCTTTTTATGAAGTTTTGATAAACAACTTAGTTTTGCCCTTCCTACTAAAGTACTTATGGAATGGGGTCTATTTACATCCTCAAGAATGCATGTACACAAGACACTTTTCTGCGTATTAAACTAATCTAATGCACAGTAAAGCATTACTGTCTATATGTGCACAGCAATTACTGTGCAGTAGATTAACTTAAAGTGCTGTTTCCTAGTACGCATAGATACAAGTACTAGAAAACAGCTCTTTAATGTGTCAAAGCACACATATAAACACTGACCAGGAACAAACTGCAAATTGCTCAAACAGCCAGGGGCAACAACTGTTGCCTGGCTAAGCCCTGCAGGTTGGAAGAGCTGTCTCTGCTCTGGGGGCATCTCCCTCTCAGCTGCATGGAGATTGGGGCTGGCCAGGATCTCTCCATAGCTGGGAAGGAGTTGCTTCCAGAGCCAGGACAGCTCCCCCATGCCCTTTGGAGGCCCTCATTCCCACTGCTAGTCTGGGGCTGCCCCTATAGCCCCTTGCCAGTCTAGGTCTGGCATTCAGGGGAGTCTGAAGCTCCCCCTGGCTGCTGAAGGGAGCAGGGCAGGAGAAGCCCTGGACTAGGCTGCTCCTATCAGGCTCAGTTCACTCTAGCCACAGGTACACATGCAGATGCATGCCTTAATGCGACTGAATTTTCTACTCAGAAAATTCAAGCACATTAATTGCACTTCTAGACATGCCCCCAATATCTCAAATTCTCTATTAAGGCCTGCATCCAAAAATACCACTATGGGGCACATCCAGACGAGTGCACACGTGCCTCTTGCCACGCTTCAAACCCCTTTGAGGTGGGGCAAGAGGCACATGAGGGAATGAGTGTCTGTGGTTGGCCCCTCGCCCTGGTGCTGAAATGCGTGGCCAGGCCAGGCCGCATGTTCAGCACCAGGGCTCCAGTGTCATAAACAAGGGGTCGGGGGAGCTAGAGGAGGGAACCATGGGGGAGCCTGCCCGCTCCCCCCACTCCAACCCCTGCCCTGCCCAACCCTACTCCCCGCCT
>NW_005842675.1:356021-397684 GCF_000455745.1 Alligator sinensis | reverse complement strand
GGTAGCGATGGGGCCGGGGGTGGCAAGAGGGGGGGTGAGGTTAGGCAGGGCAGCCATTGGGGAGGCTGCAGCAGCTGGCAGGGGATGGGACCAGGTGGAGCAGCAATCGGGGGGCTGGGGTGGGGCATGTGGGACTTGCAAGGGGGGATGCCTGGGCAGGGGGCACACGTGGCCGTAGTGCTGCACAGAAGCCAACCCTGCAGCCACAGCCTGCTGGCAACTGGCCCAGAGGGGCAGATGCCTCTACTGGCTAAACAGTCCTCATCTGGGTCTGGCAGATGCTCAGCAGGTCACAGCCAGGCAGCAGCCCCCACTGCCAGACCGCTGCAGTGGGTAGAGGGTGCAGGCAACTCTCAGGGCTGCTTCAGCAGTCCAGCTGGCACAAAGGGGAGTGTCCCTAGGTACCAGTTGGCTGGGCCCCAGAAGCTCCAGAGAGCTAGTAGCCTTGAACTACTTGCCAGGGCAGCTTTTTATGCTGCTGGGAACAGCACAGGTGCTGGCCCCAGGCTCTTGCTCCCCCTGGCTGCAGATCCAGGAGGAGCCAGGCAGGGTTATTTTGCCCCAAGTGGCACAATTTGCTCCACAGCAAGGTGCATGTCTAAGCATGTGCGCTGAGGCAAAAATCCCTGGCTCAAATTTGCACCACTTTTTGAGCTGCTGCAAGTGCACATGCCCATGGAGGGCAATGGCAGTCTTCCTACAAGAAAATGGATTCTTATTTCTCTCTTTTCTTTCTCCTAATATTCATTAGAAGAAAGGGAAAAAAAGAAAAAGAGCTGGAGTGGAAAGGTTAAAAGACCCAAAAGCTCATGATATCTACTAATTTGGGGACCTTCAGCTTTGAGTGTCCCAGCTTGATATTTTGGGCATAATGTTGAAGAATGTGGATCATGTGCAGCTTTCTCTGAAGTCATCTGGAGCTGGGCCAACCATGAGTGACTGGTTCCTCCTGAATCTGGGGGGGGCACCTGCAGAAGCCACCACTGGCTCTCATGGGGGAGCACCGGCCCTACCGACAGCATCAGTGTCAGCCATTGGGGGACCCCCTACCAGTCACCTATGAACTTCACAAGTTGGTTCTGAAAAAAGACCAAGCCACTTGTCTGACTCCAGGCCCCTCACACTGGTATCCAAAAAAAAAAACAAACCAAAAAAACAGAGGGGGACACAGTGGATATCTGTGGAAAGTTTAAATTTCCCAGAAGGCATTAATTCAACAGATACTCTGTGGCAGAGGCAGAGATATAATCCAGTCCTCATATAATGATGGTTAAGGAAATCTTTTGATGAAGTCATGAAGTCATCTAGTCCAGCCCTGTACTCAAGGTAGGATCATCCTCGACTATACCATCACATCAAGGGACCAACTTGTTCTTGAAAATTGCCAGGGATGGAGATTCTACTATTCCAAAAGCATTGGAATAGGCTTTTATAGACAGCCTATTCCAATGCTTGACCACCCTCGTGGTGAGACTTTCTTAACTGAAAAAAAGAAAAGCAAACAAAAACCCAGAAATTCTGTTATATAGAACTATATTGTTCCCAGTAGGATTTGGACCTTTGCTGATGGCAGAGTAGAGATTCGGAGCCAGATGCATTGCATCTGGCCCCATGGACTTGTACACTTCCAGCTTTTCTAAGTAGTTCCCAACCCGTTCTTTTGCCACTGTTGGCTGCTCACCTTCTCCCCAAACTGTGCTGCCAGGTGCCATAGTCTGGGAGCTGACCTTGCCTGTGAAAACTCAAGTAAAAAAGGTATTAAGTACTTCACCTTTTCCTCACCATCGGTCACAAAGTTGCTTCCTCTGTTCAGTAAGGTATCCACACTTTCCCTGATCTTCCCCGTGTTGATGACATACTTGTAGAAACCCTTCTTGTTACCATTTAGGTCCTTTGATGGCTGTAACTCCAAATGCACTTTAACCTTCCCGATTTCATCCCTGATTTCATCCCTGCCTGAGCAGTAATCTTATACTCCTCTCTAGTCATTTGTCCAAGTTTCCACTTCTTATAAGCTTCCTTTTTGTGTTTAAACTCACTGAAGAGTTCCCTGCTAAGCCAAGCTGGTCTTCTGCCATACTTGCTAGTCTTCCTGCACACTGGGATGGTTCATTCCTGTGCTCTCAGTAATGCTTCTTTAAAGCACAACCAGCTCTCCTGGACTTCTTTCCCCCTCAGACTGGCCTCCCAGGGAATCCTATCCATCAGTTTCTTGAGTGCATCAAATCTGCTTTTGTGAAATCCAGGGTCCTTACTGTGCTGCTGTTCTTCCTTCCTTTCCTGAGGACCTCATGGTCACTGCTGCCTGAGTTGCCATCCACTACTACATCCCCCACCAATTCTTCCCTGTTTGTGAGCATCAGGTCAAAAAGAAATGGCCCCTAGTTGACCACTCCAGCACTTGCACCAGGAAGTTGTCCCCAACACTCTCCAAAAACTTCCTAGATTGCCTGTGCACTGATGTATTGCCCTCCCAGCAGATGTTAGGGTGACTGAAGTCCCCCATGAGAACCAGGACCTGTAATCAGGAAACTTCCACTAGTTGTCTGAAGAAAGCCTGATCTTTCTCTTCCTCCTCCTGACCTGGTGGTCTGTAGCAGACACCCACCACAATGACACCACCCTTGTTGCTCTCCGCTCTAACCTTAACCCAGAGACTTTCAATAGGCCTATCTCCAGTTTCATACTGGAGCTCTGAGCAATCATACAGCTCTTTTACATACAGTGCAACTCCTCCTCCTCCTCTTCTCCCCTGCCTGTCCTTCCTGAACAGTTTGTACCCATCCATGACAGTGCTCCAGTCATGTGAGGTATCCCACCAAGTCTTTGTTATTCTAATCATGTCATATTTCCTTGACTGAGAAAGGATTTCCCATTCTTCCTGCTTCTTTCCCAGGCTCTGTGCACTCATGTACAGACACTGGAGGCAACTAGCCAATTGTCCTTTCTCAGTAAAAATGAGGACACCTCCCCTATTGCCCCCTCCTCTTTGTGCTTCCTCCAGGTCTCCCACTTCCCCACTTACCTCAGGGCTTTGGTCTCGATCCCCTGGTGAACCTAGTTTAAATCCCTCCTCGCTAGGTTAGCGAGCCTGTCTGCCAAGATGTTCTTCCCTCTCTTTGTCTGCTGGATCCCGTCTCTTCCTAGTAATCCTTCTTTTTGGAACAACATCCTATGGTCGAAGTAGCCAGATTGGTACTAGTGGCACCACCTGCACAGCCATGCATTAATCCACAGGATGTGTTCACTTCTGCCCAGGCCCTTCCCCTTGACCAGAAGGATCGAAGAGAACACCACCTGTGCTCCTGTCCCCTTCACCTTTGCACCCAGAGCCCTGTAGTCACTCTTGATCTGGTTAATCGAGTCTGCTCCAACGTGTTCTAGTCAAAACATGTCAGAGCACCTGCAAAAGTGCCTTTTAATACTGAGACAGCTTTAAACTATAGGATTTCTTTTCCTGGTTTTACTTGTCTTAGGTTTTAACAAAGTTATATATAATAAAAACAAATTCTGATTCAGGCCACAACCACCAGTTTGGACAAGTGGAAAAAAGAAACATGTTTATCTTTATATAGCCAGATTAATTTAATTAAATACTCTCAGGATAATCAGCATTGCGTATTTAGCCAATCAATGAACTAGTTTAGTTATCTGCAAATACTGATAAACAATTTTCTCAGTTTACTGAGGTTTTCAAAATGTTGCAAAACCAACAAGTCCAATACTGGTGCATGACTGATCTGCACAGAACACAGGCAAGGGACTGCTTAAATTTCACCTTTGTACCCCAATCTTGTTACAGCCTCTACAAAAGCTGATTTCTTTATGCTGACACAGAGCAGCCTAAGGGCTACCCTACCTTATGCCAGCCATAAACTGCCCCCAAGAGGATGAAACAACAGCCAAGATTGAATGTGGAGCTGCATCATAATTCAGAGTCAGAAGATGTTGGCTTCTTTGCATATAACCTTGTACCCCAGGTGACCAGGGTCAACAAATAAAGCTGTCTCTTCCCAGCCATCAAGTGCTTTTTTACTGCTCCTGAGGCAGCTTACTCAGAATGTGGCATCACCCCTCTTACAGCCTGACCCCATCCTTCTTATTAAGCTGCTTGTTATTCATTTAAGCTAGAGAACATGGAAATCCAGAGAGGAGATTGGTCAGTGATTTCCCTTTAGCTGATATGTACATATTTGCATAGGCTACAAGATTCCCATCAATACAGAGCAGTCTGGTACGGAGCATATCTCCAGTAGAACAAACTACCTCAAGCAATAGAGTTTGCTTTTGGAAGTTAGTAACATATTCATAACAAATGACCAAGATACTTTTGATACTACACTCTTACTCTACCTTTATGGTAATTATGTACTAATGAGGCATCTATCAGTATGCAAATTCAATTACATTACTACAGTTTTTACACCCACTTTCTGACATCCAATTTATATATCTTCCTAAGTCATTGCAGAATGCATGTATACTGAGTGTGGGTACTTGTCTAGGCTTATGGACTTCAACAAATAAGCTGTCTTTATATGGGTTCTGGACTGAGGTGCGGGGTTTAATTAGAGAGACCCTTGGAGGTGCTCTATTTAAAGCACCCGCAGTGTCTCATTATTCAGCATCCCGCTCTTCGAAATAGCAGTAGGGGCATTTGATGAGCTGCCACTTTGAAATGTAGGGACGCTGAATACACATGACACCAAGACTGCTGGAGAGTTCTAATAAGATGAATCTGCTCTGACACATTCTAATTAGAACACATTGGAGCAGGTGTCAGGCACTTGTATAAGTGCGCATAGGTGCTAAAAGCACTAAGTGCAAAAAGACACTAGGTTCAGATATCACTCTCCTGCTATCTCAAAAAAGCAGGTATCACTCTGAATTTTGCAGCTTGAATTCATCTTCTATTAATTCATATTTTAAGTAGGCTACCATTTATTTAATTAAATTTGAATGGACCATGACATGTATTACACCTGGCCTCACTTTGGTGAATGCAGTCCACCAAATCAGCCCCCTGCAAAATGAAGCAAATTTCTCCTTGGTTCCCCATTGTAGAGAAAACTTCTGTTAGTCCCTCGGAGCAGGGCTGTGCAAACAGATGTTCCTTCCTGCTAAGAACAATAAACTCCACTAAATGTGTACAAGAACAGCATGTTGGTTTTGAATTAAGAGACAAGGGATAAGAAAAAATGCTCTTGTGTGCTGAGCAGTCACAGAAAACAGACATTGTTGGAACCATACTAAACAGTAGGTGCAGCAGGCAGATTCTTAACAGTGGGAAGAAACTGTGCCATAAAATGTTACTGAGAACTTCACAACTGAGTGATATATATCCTCTATTCCCTGAAGATACCCACCAGCATTGGTCATCCTGAAAAAAAATGGTTTTCATATGTTTTCAAAATATGAAAATCCAACAGATGCACTTGAAACCTCGCTTTTAGATGCAAATAAAATTAGCCGAAGAAATGAGCAGAGATAGCACCAATCATCTTTGTGGATGGGTTTGTCTATAATTAAAGAACTGGTGGTTCAGTCCTTTTTTTCAGTTTGCAAAACATTCCTGATTTTTAATAATGTATTTCTTGCCCATAAACAGGGCCAGTTTAGGCAAATCTGCAAAGTGTTTTAAATGAGTCCCCTTGCTATGATCTTCAATATCTAATCATCTCGCTCATCTCGCCTGAACCAAATTCTGCTCTGCCAAGTCAGAGGCAATTGGTGTTTTTAGTCCCAGGGTAAAAGATAAGAAGAATTAGAAAATGGATCCACAGCAGGACTGTTTGCTTGCAGAAGGGGTGAAGACAACCAGGGTCTGAGGTATCACAGTAAACTAAAAGAAGAACCTATGAAATACCCGGCCCAGTTAACATTAAAGAGAAGATGTATCCTAATTTACTTCAGAACAGTATCCACACACTAATATTTTAAATCTTACTTGGAAAGAGAGATCCCACAATCCTCTCAGCTGATCAAGTGTAGTCACAGGGTGAGGCCTGTCCTTTGCATTCCAGACAGGCTGACCCCTGTGAGCTTCCCCAAATGCAGGCAACTCAACTGCACAGTTTTGTGGCAATGGGAGACTGTATTCACACTTTCCCTGACATGCTTTGTCCTCAGCCTTTTGGCTAGGGGGCATCCGAACCCCAAGGCCTTCAGGCTTGCGGCTTTCACGTAGGATGCCTGCCATGAATTTGGAGAGCATCCAAAGCCCCAAACTGATGGGTCTGGGAGGGAGGACGCTTGCCCAGTGGTAGAGCCACGTAGACTTGAGACTTGAACAACTGAGCTCTGCTCAGTCAAAATTTGGAACTTGACTATTGGGCTTTGCCCAATAGAATTTAGAACTGATTTGGCCCTTGAAACAAAATTTATTTAAAAAAAAAAAACAACTAATATTTTAAATCTTGCCTTATGGCCAGAGATCTTCAGCTACAGCTGTAACTCTAGCAATCCTAGATCTAGCCCTATTCATAAGTCAGATTATTAGCATGAATAGTTCACAGACAATACAATAAAGTATTCACTATTCCTAGAATGGTATTCCTAATTGTATGAATACAATTGCTTAAACTCATTCTGGAGTGTACAAGAATTAACTGCTAAGGGATAAAAATATCAAAAGTTTCTGGAGTCACAGATATTTTCACAAATAGTAACAATCATATGAACAACTCTGATTCTATGAATACCAAATGAGTTCAATTTATTCACCAATATTTGTGTTTGTTGGGTCCCAACAATCACTCTCTGCACTTACGGTATTTGAAAGATTCAAGAGACATTTCCAAGAAAGTGGCAGAAATACAAACACCAATTTTCATGCTGCACTCCGAACTTGTCTTAGTTGATTGTTACATTCCTTCCCTTTTTCCCTTCAGATGAGGAGATGAGTAGTTTGAACTAGAGTTATCATCTAATCCTTTGAACTTCCACAGGCAACCTCCTTGTGGAATGTTTCTGGTGCCTTAAAGATACCAAACAGTAGTAGTAAGAAACCCTGCAGGCCAAATAAAGTTGAATATGTGATTTACACCTGTTCTCCTAATCCAGGAACTATTTCCCTAAAATAAATTGGACACTGACCAAACTAATGCCAATGATTTATGTGATGTATATCTTTCAAAATAAGGAATGAACAGCATTTATAACTCTTCACATCTTTTCTTAAATTCCTTTGGATCAAGACCTACCTTCTTGAAATCCCATTTGGTTTTCCTGCCTTCCATCAACCAGTTGGCTCACTGACTTTATAGCACTTAAGTTCCCCATGCTTATTAGCTCTGTGGACCTGAGCTTCCAGGACAAATACAATGTTCTTGTTTTTAATAACTGGAGTTACCTTGAGGGCTTAAGCAAACATTACATGCATCCTTAATACAAGCAATTTTATGAGCGCAGACGCATTCTTCTACTATAGTATTTTCACTTACAACCTAGCAGACCCTCCTCCTCGATTATATATTTAACCAGGTTGAGTTTCTATGATTTCTATACCAAACACTACAACATAAAGTACCTCTAATTTTCACCTACATGACACAGTTGATATTGGAGTTATGGGTAATCCTTCCCCATGGTACACTGTTAATACTCCTTTCAAGCAAAGGGATAAGGATATTTTTCTTCAATAACTACTCCCCTCCATCAACACCTTGTGAAAGCTGCAGGACATAGTAGCTCAGGCTAATGCTGCATGGATCATATTTACCTCATCACGCAATGAATCCCATCTAAAGTAGAGTTTAAGGACACCAGAATACAAGAAAGGGTAGATGCCAGAAGACAAGGGGAATTATAATAGCTCAGTATGGTCCTCAAATGGACCTAGTAGCTCTCCAGAGATTAACCATCCAGCCTATTCTGAGATCTGGGAAATTGCCATCCTTGAAGATGCTATCATTTAAGATTTTTGGACTGACAACAACCTGCATAGAAATTCACTTTAGATTCTTATTATAGATCTATTGGTTTGCATTATTGTGTGTTGTTCTGTGCATATCAGATGCACTTTGTCAAAGGTTTGTTACTCTCACAGTACTCCAGTGATCAAGCACATATTTTAAAGGCACTGTTTACATATGTTGCCTGTAGCCTTTGTTTGGGAAGATATGAACAACAAAAGCTGAATTCATCAGACTTACCCTGTGAAAAGGGATGGTCTTCAGTAGAAAAAAAATCCCAAGGAAAGGGGTTATTATTGTATAGCACACAAGAGAATAATAGACATCCAATGGATGATCAATTCATGACAGTCAGATTTTATATGGTTATAAATCACTTTTCATCGTGGATTCCAAAAGTGCTTTACCTGTGTGGCACAATAAATATTACCACATTTTATGGATGAAGAAAGTAAAGCATGAGGATATCTCTTCCGTGTAACTGGACTGGCAGTCTGAGTAAAAAGACTTAAATGTGACTGCCAGTTCCACATCCCATGCGTTTCTCCCACTGACTTGACTGGTGTGGACTCTGTCTATACAGCAGGATATACTCATTCACCTAAATAAGGGAAACATAAAAGTTTGCAGAGTCTAAGCAATTTTGAAAAATCCTTACTGGAAATATTAAAGAACCTATGTAAAAGACTGTTTGCATGCAATCTACTTGTACTACAGTAGCATAATATCCATGCTTCCAGGAGACATGTGGATAGTTCCTTGCTAAGTACTTTGGGTACAGAGAGAAGTGACACTTTTTGCCCAATCTAGCCACAGAAAGCAGTTTATAGCTGTGACCAAATGCAAGTGCACAACTGCAGACAGCTTAAAAAATGGCTGATCTGGTGAAAATCTGACCTCTCATTGCATGAGGTATCAGACAAAGAAGTTTCAAAATGGTAGTGTCTGTAACTTGTGTCTGCAGAGCTCCCAGCCTGTCTCTGTTTTCAGAACGGGAGGGAAGGAAGCAGAGGGAGTTCAGTCTGGGGTTGTTTCAGCCCCCCCTGTGGAGGGTGGTGCAGGTGTATTGGAGCTGTATTTACAGCACTTCCTTTAGGCTACCCAAGACTATCCCCAGGTGCATTCGCAGCAGGATAGTAAGACTAGAAAACGTAACTAAAAGTGAAAAACTCAGAGCTCAATTAACTTAGTTTACCGAAGAGAAGTTTAAAATGCAACTTTACTGCAGCCTTAAAGTACCCAGACAGGAAACATACATTTGATAAAAGAATGTTCTTCAGTCAATCAAGCAATGATTTATCAGCTTTGAATGGATGGAAGCTGAAGCTAGAAAATTCAAATAAAAAATAATGCAGACATTTTAAGAGTTATGAAAAAGACCCATCATTGGAATAAATTAGGAAGGCTCAGACAAATGTTTCCTCTGATATTTTTTCAAATTATTTTATTAAACAATCAGGTTTTACATGTCATCAGAACTAACCCCTGAAGTGCAAAAATGTTTCTGAGGTATTAAGACTGGAGGAAAACATGCACAGAATCATTGTTAAAGATCCCACACTATCGCAGGTTGGAAAGTTTGCGAACAACAGGCCTTTACACAGCATTTTCTGGATGAGATAAAAGTGATATCGTGTTTGTATTTGCATTTAGTCTTGATATTCACAGAGCCCTGATCATGAACCATTTGTGTCATATCACAGAAAGCACAGACAGGAGTAATACAGGAAAGTGATAAATAACAATGAGGTGTTTCTGGATCTGGACCAATATATACAGAATGCAGTAAGTGAAATTAAGAGGTTAACTGCTGGGCCTGTAACCAAAATCCCAACTGCCTAGCAATCAAGTTTAATACACACACTATATCTACTCTTGCCTCTCGTTATCAGTACCGCCAAGTTCTCTCAAGTCTAAGAGGCTGCACTGATGTACCTACATTCCTATTTGTAGACACCTGTTTAATTCACTTAATTCAATTGATCTGAGGTCTAGCAGATTAGCCGGAGCCAATTTGGGTTACATACTTTGCCTGTTGTTTTTTAAAAGTTTGTCTTTAAAGCGGAGAGGAAATCTATTGCATGGGGGAAAACAGCAAGTATAATTCTGTGGAGAGTGGTTAGTGAAAGGACAACCTCTTTTTTGACCCGTACAGCGTTGTGGCTGTGGCTGAATTGGTTCTACCACAGGATGACAGAAGTGGAAGCATCACTCATTAACTGCAGAATTTGGCCCTAAGATATTTTAGGTGTAAGAAATGTATTACTTTTGTTTGCTTGATTGATTCTTTACTTTTCTTTTTCTTTAATAAAAAGAATACATTCTTTCTACTTTTACATGACCTTGAGAGCAGAATTTAACCCCAGGCAATATGAGTGTTGGCTAAACCTCACTAAGCCTGAGTGGAAGGTAAAGAACCAATTATACAGGCACAGCTCTCATGGAAGCTATTATTCATGGGGAGAGGTTTTTGTTAAAGTAAACCCTACAGAATTGTGCCCTAGGACTGATTTGAATATGCAGCAGTAAACAACTGAACACACACAAAAAATATCAGGCCAAATTCTGCTCTGACTTGCACTGTACAACCTCAATGGCTTCAAGGGAGTTATAAGGTAGTGTGGTGTTCTGCCCATTGTGTCTTATGACCCCACTTCCAAATAAATGTGCTCAAGGACCACTTATTATTTAGAGTCTCTCCACAGTTCTTTTTAGTCCAGACAGAAAATTCTGAGCTACTATAAGTTGTTCAACAGGCCCACAGAATAAAGTTGTGGCAAAATAAAGGAGTAGAAGTGTCCCTCAACAGAGAAGGTACTTAAACATCAGTATTTCAGATTTAACAGGTTTGGTGTGTTTACAGAAGATTTCATCTTCAAGAATGCTTAGCTTTAAAAGCCCATGTGGAAGCTGGACCCCATAGTATACCCATGGGCAAAGTGTTACAGCACTCAATCATAAACACAATTGAGAATAAGTAGCTAGGATTTAAACCATCATCATTGCTTCTTGTGTCTATACAATAAAGTCTATAATGCTACACATAAGAATAACTAACGCTCAGTATAGGCAGAATGTTGCCTTGGTACATTTTTAATGAGAGTAACCTTCATGGACAACAGAGACAACCCCAAAAGAAAATAAAAGTGCAAATTCATTGTTGTTTTCAGTTAAAAACCGGGTTCTGTATCCCATCCAAAACTGAGTTGCTGGGCCACTTCCTGTGGAGAAGAGTGAGGGAGCATACAAAAAGGAAAATGCTCATGACTCCTAGGATGACTATCCCTGAAATCAGTGCACTGGTGACCGAGTTCAGGTGGAAAGGCGGCCCATTTGGATGAACTGCAAGGGAATAAAAGTACACAGAAAGTGATGTTAGACTCTCTGCAGGGCTCAGTGTCCTCTGCCTTCCTACTTCCTAGCTATAGAAAAAAATACAGTATGGGGGCTATTGTGAAATGCCCAGTAAGTCTATTTAATATAGATAGGGTGGGTAGATGGTGCTTAGCTCCTTCAGTCTCCATTTTGGTGAGTGTAAGAAGCTAGAACAAGAAGCAGCCGCAGGCAAGGCATACACACCATCATACTAATCAGAACTCGGGTCTCAGTTATGCAGGATGTCACCTGATGGGAATCTTGATGGATGCTACTTAACGTAACCTTGGCATTGACAGTGGAGGAGACCCCCAGTGTGCTTATGGGACTTATCTGTATCCTGATGTGAAGTGGTGGAGGAAGGTTCAAGGGTTCCTTCTCAACAACCTTTGACATCAGAAGGCATCGTAGTGAGATTTTGCTGTAAATTGTTCTCTAACTAATATTTACTGAGATCAGGAAAAGGACAGTACTAAAAGGACCAGAAGTGGAGTACAGGTGTATCCTGTTTCCCAGGAGGATATATGATTGGGGGACCGCCTTCCACCAGCATCCCATATTTGCAAGCCACTTGTTTCCCTGCCTGTTTTCCCAGTAGAAGCACTGAGCTCTGTCGGTGCCCAGCCACACTGTTCATGTGGATCACTGGTTAAATTCAGGACAAAATACCAGGGAAGACAGAACCTGAAGGAAGGTTGCTTTACCTTTTTTGCTGCAAAACTAAACTAGGCTGTACCATAATTTCCATTTTGTTGTTCACCTCATCTTTTGCATGACGAGGTCTTACTGCTTAAGCCTCCAATATTGCTTCTGGCAATTGTACTGTTTTCTCACCCTCACATGCCATAGCAGCATAAAATAGGGTTGCAGCTGATTTTTATTTCAGTTCCATAGCAGAGATTAGAATTTGCTAAGCTGCTGGGGCTGGATACATGAACCACACAGAACATTCCAGATTTACCAATTGCTTTCTATATAACACATCAAGATTCTCTCATTTTGAATATGAAAAGCCACATAACACATACAGCTGAATCCAGATGGCTTATCTACTTGGTGCCGAAGCATACCTATAATAAACCTTCCTTTTGTATTTCTTGGACTGATTAACTTACCAAGCTGTGAATTGTTGGTTGGTGTCTCGTCTGTATAAAATATGAAAATATAAGCATTATATTTTACAGCACCTGCATCTGTATCTTCTCCCTCCCTACCCAAAAGCCATGCCAGTGTACTTCTTGCTTATTTTTAAAACCTGCCCACTATGTTTGCAATGTCAGCTTGTCATTTTTAGTAAGCATTTTTAGTAGAATTGGGATAGAAATATTACTCATAAAAAGCTTTTTCATTTTTTAATGCAAGTGTACTGATATCACGTTACTGGTTATTCTGCTGCTGCTGCAAAAAAAAAAGACTCAATTTAGGATCCACAGGTCTGAAAAATATTGCTAACTCTTTTTTTCTGACCTCTTTGATAAAAATATGACTCAAAACATCAAGCTGCAAGTGAGAGCCCTTATCAGCAGGTATTGCACCTCTGTGATGGTGAAGGAATTTTAATCTTTGTTTTAATAAAGAAATGTACATCAGGGACAGCAAAGGCAGATAAAACTTCCTCCTCCTCCACATATGCTTTTCTCTTGACAGTTGCATACTGGCATCATAAATAAGGATGAGTTTATTTTTTTCCCTGATTTTTACTCACTCACCACTGTCATTCTTGAAACTAAATTTCTTGGCAGTGTTTGTTTTTGCTCTTCTTTGTGTAAGCTCCTATCACCACTCAGTAGGTACATCTTTTCAAGGACTTGAATGTTTTGTTAAGTACGCCATGCATTAAATTCTATAGAAATTGCACCTTTCACAGGAAAGTAACCATCTTGTTCCCATACAGAGAAAAATGTCTATTTTCTCTAAAATGACTTATTTCAGATTAACAAACAAATACAATGCCTCTGAAAGCACAGTGTTGGAAAAACTAGCTTAAAATATACAGCAGTAAGCTAGTCGCTAGCAACCGCAATCCTGCGTCGTACTAAATAATGGTATGCCCTCTCATGACTGTAATATCTGACAGCCCCTCACCCATTAATGAATTTTATTTTTACAACCTCACAAACTAAACCAAGAGTTCTTGAGTCCCAATTCAGGTCTTGGTCTACTAGACCTTATGTCTGGGACCTTAAAGCAAGGATGAATGAAAAGCAGTTCTCTGTATGTACATTACATCAACCTTTTAAGCCTCATTTCTCAAATAGTAGACAATTAAAAAAATAACCTTTTCCCTTTTATACTCCTTCAGGATTAACTTAGAATTCAGTGATGAGTTTCCAACAATTAATGCACTGAAGAATTCAGTTTCTTCTTTGGTCATGTCATGTCATGACTAGCTGTTCAACTTATTCAATATCCAAAGGCAAACGATGAATACCTTCTCTAGTACCCCCTGCTCTACACCCCCAGCACACACTCCCTCTCAAAAGTGTTGAATATAATTGTTCAAATAAAAAAAAGACCACGGTCTTGGTTTTTCACCATGACCGGATGAGCAATTCTGCTATAATTATGAGCTAAGGTAAATACCAAATTTTGTTTCTATAAGTACTTGAGCAAGCAACATAGAGGTTAGTTTTCCACAAATATTTTTCTGATGAATTAATTGACAAAGAAAAGACACACAAAGGAGCTATGAACCTAACTGATGCAAATGTCTTCACATGAAACTAGTATTTGCTGATTTTTTTCAACATTCTCCCAGTTATATCAAAAAAGCACAAGCACACAAACAATAATAATAATGCTTCCTAATTCTCCAGGGCTAGTTTATCTGGCACATATATACACGTGCATATGGCATACACACGTGTGTGTGTTTGTGTGTCTGTGTGTCTCCATTATCCAAAGGAGATACTTCAATGCTAAATGCTGCAGAATTTTTTTACCATATGAGATTAAATTCTGTTCTCAGTTTACTTTGTGTAACTCCGAATAAATGTTACTGATAGTAGCATAACTGAGCACCACAGTGCGGCGAGGGACTTGGCCAGCAGGCCCAGGTGCTGCCTTTGTAAGAGGGTACAAAAAAACCCTCTACCACAGGAACAGTTGATCACACCACCGGAATCAGCATGGCAGCAGCCGGCACTGCCCTCTTGTGCATTATGACTGCCCTGGACACACAACTGCCTCAAGTATGCCCCTGGCCACTCAAGTTAAATGTTTTAATGTTGTTGGCTGAGCCAGTGGTGTGATCTACATTAAAATGAGTTCCTTGAAAAGAACAATAAATAAGGTAATCGATTACCAAAGAAGATCAGAACTAGGTGAACAGAACCAAAGTCCACACATGGATGTTCCCAGGATGCAGTCTACAACCATGCAGCTTACTTTAAGTGGTCTGACTGTAGATAGCATGCCAGATATACAGAAATTCAGTGGTGTCAGGAGCCTGATCTAGGTAAGTCAGAGTGGGGGGAGGGTTAGTGGGTCAATGAGGGAGGGGAGGTCGGTGGCATCCAGTGAGATTGGAGAAGCTGATGAGGGTCTGGGATGTGGGGAGGGGAGGGAGGTGTAACAGGCTGCAGGTTTGCAGCCTGGATCAAATAGGCAGCTGGTAACAAGCCCCTTGCCAAAGGGGCCTCAGCTATCTCAAGAAATCAGCCAATAATGAGGGGAAGTTGACTGGGTGATCAGGAATAACAGGACAGGAAGAGGAAATGAGAGGAAAAGGACCCTGGAGGGGGAAATGGTTACATGGAGAGAGAGGACTCCTCCAAAGAAGAAGAAAGGCTACCGGGTGAGAACTAACCCATACTTTTTGGGGGAGGGGGGCGTCAGCTGAGATTGTTCTATATTTTCTGCTGAGCTCTGTTGTACAGATTAACCCAGGGCTTTAAAACCCTGTGTTGTGGGGCCCAGAAAAAGACTGTGTTGCTGGGTCCAGGCCAAAGACATTTATTTTGGGTTGCTTATACCTTTGACTGAGCCTTGTGGAACAAAAGAACTCAGGATATTAAAAACCTGTGTTGTGCTGCCCAGAAAAAGACTGTGTTGCTGGGATCAGATTTTAGGAGAGGGAAAAAGGGTTCAGAGACTGATTTGTGCCCGGAAGAGCCAGGCTAACCTGGACTGAGCTACAGAGGGGGTGGCAGGGTTTGGGGGGTTTTTTGTTTGTTTGTTTGTGGTTTTTTTTTGGGTTTGGGGGGGGGGGGGGGGGTTGGGTTGGTGGTGCCCAGGGGAAAGCTTGGCAGGATGGGAGGGGTTGGTGGGTTTGTTGGGGCAGAGGTTGGTCAGTCTGGAGGGGGAATTGTCCGTTCAGGGGTGAAGGGATTGGTAGGATAAAGACAGTCTCTTCAGGGTGTGGGAAGAGGGGAAGAAAAAGTGCAGCTCCAGAGCTGGGCTAACAGCTGGGCTTTCCCAGCCCTGGGGCTCTGTTGCAAATGTGTACACACATTCCCAGCCCCTGATCTACACTCGGGCAGCTCACTTTAAACCACATGACTATAAATCACATCCTGCATGTATAAACATTTGCCAATGCTAGGAGTTGGGCCAGGAAACCTATCTAAGTAGGCTGGGGTGAGTGCGGGAAGTGGGGAGTTAGTAGGTCAGGGAGGGGGGAAGGTGAGATCCTGGGGGCAACGGGCTGGTAGGTCTGTGGAAGGGGGTGGGTGTTGTCTGTGCTGTACAAATTCAGGTTAGATTGGCACACGTTAAAATTATCCACTTAGTTCACCTCCTAAGTGAACTGAAGTCAGATTTAGAACTAAATGGGGTGACCATTTTTTTGCCCAGTCTGTCCTTCCTAAATGTCTGTATTGCTTGGCACTTAGATCAACCCAACTCCATATTAGGTCAATCTCAGTGCATGAGCTGCATGTTAGTCACCCAGATAGACTGGGCAGCCATTTTTTGCCCAATTTAACCTCCCAGATTTGTGTGTAGTTTGGCACTTAGATCAACCTAAACCTAGTTTAGTGTAATATCTGCATAGATCCAAAGTCTCTATACTTGGTAGAAAACAAAATCATATTTAGAATGCAAGTACATGCATAAGCCATATTGACTAGTTAATCACAATGATCATCTATGTTTAGCTTGATATGACTGGATCATGTTATGCATGATAGGAAAGAAAGTAAAATGTGTACAATACCTCATTTGTGTAAAAAAACTTTGGAGGTAATGTATTCCTCCATTAATCCTCACTGACAGAAGTCTGACAGTGATTAAAGGCTCTTCCAGTGACAAACTTATGCTTTGTGTTTTCAAATTTAAGGACAAGAGGTTGTGCTGAATGCAATAAATGCCAGTCTCTTATGTTCTCTGGAAGGTAGAGTTTGCCCCCCAAAATATTTTATCTTGATTATGCTGCCATCACTAGTCACAAAGTCAGTGCTTTTCAGAGATTGCAGTACATATACAATACTTTCAAATTCTTGGAATGAGAATTAATACCAGTGGGATTTCATGCTGGATTTACCCCTATGTGCACAAAAGCAGAGCTTGGCCCACAAACACTAAACTGAAAATGCCTATTTATAGACAAAGATAGAGAAAATGTATATTACTAGGTTATGCACAGTAAATAACATTAAAATGGAGGTGAAGGATGAAAGAAAGAAAAATCGGTGAATTTTAGCTTCTAAACAATATTTTTCATTTTTGTGACTTTTTCCATCTTGGCGTCTACTTCTGAGGAAACAGAAAAACATGAATTCTACTTGGTTACATGAACACAACTTCCATGATCTCCCATGAAAGCTGCATCCCTGTAACAGAGAATACAGCTCAGTGGAGTTTAAATTTTTATATGGGCCTCAAACACAAGCACATAACCTACTCTCATTAAACTACAAAGCATTTTCCCATTATTTTTAAATTTGTGCACTATGTTGTAAGGTCTGATCATTCCTACCACTCCTTGTGATGATGGGGCCGGCAGAGATTACAGCATTTCCAGAGGTGCTCAGGGTGCTCCAAGTCGTTCTTCTCATAGCATCTCTTCTTTCTCTGTTGCTGCAAATCTGAGTGGTTAATCAAAACAATCAGTTTTAGAGTGGTGTAGAATTATTGCCCTTCTGTGCTTCCACTCCTAACGTAAGCTCTGTTATAAGCAAGACTACAACTTCAGTTCTATTTCTTGTCTGTATTATATTACTTTGCAATAAAAAGCTACAATATTCCCTGTAAATGCCTAGCTTCCAGTTGTATTTTGCCTCATTTCATTTAGAGAGCCGCAATACTCTCGTGTAAGATCTGTATTATGGTATATTAAACTTTTCAGCAGTTCATTTACCAAAGCTTTGTTCACAGCCAGCTCCCCTACCCAATGTTTTTATACTAGACTAGGGATGTACAAGATGCAACAGTCCAGATTCTAGCAAACCTCTGATGTTAAGGAAAAGATGTATTTGATCACATATCTTCAAGTGACTTCTTGACAATATGATGATGACCTGAATTTTTAAGGAGTTCATGCTTTAGGCCCTGATTCAGCAAAGCATTTAGGCACATATTTTAAATTCTTTGCTGAACTGGGGTTTTGCAGAGTAAATGTTTGTATGTGAGTTGTTTTTTTTTTTTTCAAACAATTTTTATAAAACCAGTAGGTAAAGATGAGCGGGCAACAGAATTGCATTTTATAAGAAGTTCTATGGTTTTGAATTTTTTCCCCATTCAAAACAAAAAGCAAAGACTTCAAATTTCCCATAATTTTTTTTTTAATCTGCTTAATAGATTTGTGTCATTCAGTTGTAACTTCTTTACAACATAGAATTTAAAGTTCTAAATGAAAAGCAATTATGAAAAATCAAAATATTCTGTCCTGAAGATGTCAAAACAAAATGTTCAGAGCCTTGTTCCTATCACGAAAAAAACTTGTCAAAATTCAACATATCACTGTAAGAAGATTCAATTTTGACAAACTCAGCATTTTCCAACAGAAATGTAGTCAGAATATTTTCAAATGGCTCTACTGCTAGCCTGGAAATATTAAAGAAAAAAATCACACTCTACCATGGAAGGGTTAGTTGATTATGCAAGTTCCATCAACACCCCTGCCCCTAATGTTCTTCAAATTTGATTTACCAGGATAATGCCTAGAAATCAGTTGGTAGGTCAGTCCAATGCTCAAACGTACTCCAGTCTTGAGGTTTCTATTGCTATTATTCCAAGCTATTAAATCTGTCATGATGGTTCTTGTGACAGTTCATTTTTCTAAAAGCTAAAATGGGACTATCAACTCACTTTTTTTATAAAGTGTTTGAATAGCTTTCAAAAAGTGATTACTTTTGGTCATTCTCAACAAAGTTAAATTTGAACAAATGTCTTAACAGGTGTCTTAACAATGTCTTAACAAATGTCTTAACTAGCTTCCTTAAAGCTAGTTCCTTAAACTTCAGAGTTTCCAGTACTATTTCACCTGGGTCTGATGGCTTTCAAATACACCCTCACCATAACTATGTGCACATTTTCCAGACAGAAGACAACACATTTGATTCAAAATCAATTGGTTGTCTTCACCTGTACTATCCAGACTATCCTCTACCTTCCTCTAACTCAGTGTAAATTATAGGTATAGAAAATGACCCCACAATTCTGCCCCTCTCAGAGTTCAGGCTGATAAGAGAAGAACCCCAGTGCTAACCTCTCCAAAACTTACAGGCACAAGAAAGGGACAGTCATCTGATCTGCATAGCTTTGTCACACAATGAAGGAAGACCGTAGACATCTTCTGGTTCTTGTGCTTCACAAAGCGGAACACTTCAAAGGAAAACCGGCCCATCTGACTCTTGCCATTTTCAATTATAGTTGTCTGTGGGTCCTTATCACAGCTAATTTGTAGAGAAAATTAAAACTGGGATGACTACATGTATTTCTGTTTTTTAGCTCCCATCTGAGAATAAGGGAACTTAAGTGACAAAATCAAGACGTTAACTGGGTGCATCTACACATGCAATTAATGCAAAGCAATAAACTCTGGGGCATTTTGAGCTGGAATAACCTGCTCCCATGCACAGCATCCATATGTGCATCTGGGACAGCAGCAATTTGAGCCAGGGTAGAGCAGGCCCCCACCTGGCTGGGCTGACGGGGCACAATTTATACCCCCAGCTAGTGTCTACACATGCATTTCAGTACAGTAAAGTACTCCGCCGGAAGGTAGTACTGTCCCAACAATACTACCTTACAGCAGAGTTAATTAGTTTACTGGGTTCTAATATGTGTAGACAGCAATGCTTTACTGTAGAGCTAACTAGTCTATGCAGTAAAGTGCACATGTAGATGTATCCACTGTGAACAAAGTAAGACAGCACCTCAATAACCAACTGTGAGCTTCTTGTTCCTGCTATGCAAAGTCAAGTGCCTAGATGATAACGAGCTATAAGTAGAAAACCAGTCAGACAGTGAATCACCAGGGATATAGCTCTCAGAGTCATAATTACCATTACAAACACTCAAAAGGATCTATACTCATCTTTATTAGGCATTCAAGGTGTCATATTTCTAATACTTTCTTTAGGCAATGCACTCATCTATAACTGACTGGGATGCAGTGTTTTGAGGTAGCTAGGCCTGACCTTAAGGTCTTTGCTCCCATTGATGCCAGTGGGTTTTGCTTTACTGCCTGTATTTTTAGCTAATACAAATAGCTAGATGTTCAGAAATACTGAACACTGGAAATCATGCCTCCTTAATATTGTATGGCTAAGATTTTTGCAGGGTGACTTGATTTTTTTGAGGACATGAGGCCACAGCACAGAACAGATAAGATGTCTTGCTATGGTACTAGAGGGCTGCGTTCAAGTTCTGCCATGGGCTGTAAATGAGTACCTGGTCATTCAGGCTGGGAAGCCAATGGTGGCTGGACTTTAAACCCGTTACATTACTCTCTTGTATGCCACTGAGCAAAGAAAAAAGTAGCAGCTAACCACATTAGTCTGAAGTCAGGTCAAAGGCAAGGTAGAGATGCACCTTATAGACTAACTAAATCAGAGATACATACGCTTTTGTAAGCCCGAGCTATAAGGTACATTAAGTAAGAAACATATGCATCTTCACCACTCTAGTCTAATGGGCCATTTGGGTTAACTAGATCAGTGGTTCCTAACCTTTGTTTTTACTGTGGCCCAGTGGGAGCAGGACAGGGCACACAGAACCAGGTGCCTGCCTCCCAGGGCTCCCCCACCACCCAGCTTTAACCCCAGAAGCTCAGCTGTGACCCCAAAAGCCACTTGCCTGGGCGGACAGACGGGGCTCTGAGCAGGGGGCTCGTGCCACAACCTCACAGTCAACCCGCCACACCCAGTACCTCTGAACTAGACTTTCTTTCAATAGGGTTCAGCTGTACCTGTGTCAGATTTGGCCTACCTCCCCAGGGGGAGACAATAAGTGAAAGGCAACCAAAAAGAAATCAGGAAATGAGACGTGTGGACACGTGAAATGCTGATTGATTTAAATGAAGTTTAAACCTGAAAAAGACAGTCATACAAACCTATTAAACCACTCTAAAGCTGCCTGAAACTGTTCAAAAGTGTACCTGGAAAATACAGTACTCTTCTAAACTGGTTCACAGTGCACCAGTTTAGTGTTACCTGTGGACACAAGCCATTGCACGACATGGGTATGGTCAGTCCTCCAGGCATCCCTAACTTTATTGCTTCATACCACATTTCCCCCTGCCGCAACTGGCCACTTTGGTACTTGGCCAAAACTTTACTGCTCCCTTTTTTTTTTAAACCTTTGTTGGCACTTTTAAAAATAACAACAAGCTCTCTTGAACTGTTTGTTTAATAAAAGCTATCTTTCTACCAGCCAGCAATGTCCTTACTTCCTTCTTGACTGAAACCCCTCATCATGCCCCCAACCCTCAGGACCCAAAAGCATGGGTCTAAGCACTCCTGCCCACCCTGGGCACCCCAAGTCAGGTAAGCACACTGCAAACAAACTTTGGTCAACTGCAGGCTAGTGCAGGTTACTGAATTCATGTTTAGGAGAGAGGGGAAAGCAGAAAAATGAAAATGCTCCAGCCATAGGCCATCCACCCTCTGGGACCTGTAAAACATGGGTACAAGTACTCTCCCCAACCTACGCACTGTATAGCATGCTGGGCTGGGCATTTTCTCACACATCCTGGTGTCAGAGCCACAGCACCTTAATGCCTAAAACGTGACTGTTTTGCCTGGAACACTAAAACAGTGTGTGTCTGTACACCTCTAACCCACAACAACTCTGAACCAATTGGTGACATTTGGAATTGTTTTCCCAATTGGTGTTCCAATCAGTGACATTTGGAATTGTTTAAATTGTTATATGTAACCACACCCTAGGAATCAGGCCTGGTGAGGATAAAAGATAAAGATAACATATGAGTATGTGCCTTGATGCTGAAAGGAGGGCTACAAAAGGGATGCTGTCTTCTGTAGAAGCATTTGAAAGGTCTATGAGAACTGAAGAAGTCCACTAAAAGGGGTTGACAGGCAAAGGGCAACATGACTATGCAAAGGAGTTTGGGCAGCTGTCTGTTATACTCTTCGGCCTCGCAAAAGCCCAGGAGCTCACATGGGGTAAGGCAATGAAAACATAAAAAGGAACTGTATTTCATCTTCAATTTAAAATCCATATCTTGAAATTAAGTTCTTTACCATTTTAAGTAGGAAACAGCCTCTAATTACCAAGTTTGATTCAACACTGAATTTCCCTAAAGTTCATGTGATCTTGGTTTCCAATTTGGCCTATATCTAACGCTGAAATGCATGTATAGGCACACACATTTCTTTGAAGAAGTACTTTTAGAAAAGACACAGCTTAAAAATTTAGGTTTTCTTGTCTTCAAACAACTTCTCAAATGCTACAAATGCCCACCAAAATGAGGTTACCCTTAGTGACACAAAACTTTGTAATTACAGCGCATCAGAACAGACTCATTTAATCCAGTGTGCTGGAGTGTGCTAATTAGCGTGCTTCAGCCGGGCTCTGTGTCTTGCGCATCAGTATCCCCACATTTCAAAATGGTGGTGGGAGTGTTTTAACTAAAGCTCGTTCGATGAGCTTTAGATAAAGCACCCCTGCCACCATTTTAAAGTGTAGGGATGCTGATACATGAGATGCTGCAGGCACTTTAAAATGGAGCACATGTAAAATGCCCAGAATGTCTCCATGCTGGTTCCATTTAATTCAAATTTACCAAGCAATTTTGGGTCCCAAAGAAGATAATTGTCAGGTAAGGTGATAAATGCATATAGGCACCTCCAACTGAATGTAGCAGCTCAGCCAACAGTCATTCATAAGATGCCCTTTTTTCCATCTTCATATCCATTTCTACACCTCCACAGTTTTCACTTGTGTACACTTGTGTGACATTTATGTTCACAAATGCTAGATAAGCGGCTAACAAGGTATTTGTGAGATTGACCTTTAGCAGTCTCTTAAGACTGCTCCTGTCTGTCAAGCAGTCAAGTCAAACAGTATTAGAGATATTTATAACATCGGTCATAAACAGAGGTCACACAAAAAGGCGGGTTTGCAAAGTACCTACCTAAAGAAGAGATCATAACGAAGAAAGTCATTAGGATTACCAGATGGAGTGGTATAACAATAGTCCATCAAAACATTCCATCTGCATGGGGAGGAATTTAATCAATTATCAGAAAAAAGATTAAAAACAGGAACGTGATACATGCAGGTGTACAGACTGATAACACTGGCTTGGGAATTGAACCTATGTTGTTACACACAATTATGGGTTGCACACAGAATTCTTGCACTCTCATTGAGACCATTTTATCGCAGTATAATTGCTTTTTATTTTTCTCCATCATTTAAACTGCTCAGAAGTGTATATCGTGGTATATAAATGGTACAATACAGATGACATGGTTTTACAACCCCTGTCTGTGCCATAATGAAGGAGCTACAATAAATCAAAGACCACATCACAATTCATGGCTATCATTTTGTTGCACATGATTTCCTCTCAGAATTTCATGGCAGCATTGGGATAGAACTCAGACTCTCCAGCAGAGAGAGGTTAATGAATCTCACACACTAGCTACTTCATTACTTTACATAAAAGACTGGGAAAAGCCACTCTTTATTCAGATTATATTTATGCTGCTAAAGAGGTGAGAAATTGGAAAGACAAGAAACAACACCCTTTTACAGTACCTGCCATCAAGGTTGGTTGCTCTCACAGCTGCATATATTTTTGTTTTCAAAGGTAAACCTGTACTAGGAATAATCAGCTGTTGGCTGTAGGTTGAGTCCTGGAAAAACAAACATTTGCTGTCACATACAAGAAATTTCAATCTACAACTTAAAAGCTCCTGCTTAGTTTTCTGAACGATCTGTATCCTTGTGCTTCTGGCTGTTTACTGCATTCATACCTCTTACTTCTTGTGAAAAGACCTGGAAGGATGGCATCTGCTGATGAATAGAGTGGAGTGTTGCTGTAGCCATGATGGTCCAGAAAATATGCAAGAAACAAGGTTTTGGGGTGATATCCCAACTGTATAATTGGAAGAGATGCTAGGCAAGTTTCTGAGCATCAAGTGTGCTTCTTTGCATGAAGAAGGTGAGTTGAAGAATGGCTGAATGGCATATGATGCCCAAAAGCTTGTTTATATCCTTCTCAGCTATACAATTGGTTCAATAAAAAAATATCATCAAAAAATCTTGCTTCTATGAACAGGTTGGCTCTTGGTACCTGAATAGATTGGATCGGGTGAAATTAGGGAATCTGTCTTTGTGTAGATGTGATTTTTGTTTAAATATTATGAAATTGTTCTATCAGCTTCTGCTCAATGTGTAACAAGTCTGTCATTGACCGGGCACGTCCCTACTAGAGACCTCACCCACCCTGTCTCATAGAAGTTACAGCACAAACAAGAAGGAATTAACCTCCCTTGACTGCTCAGATGGGACAATGAAGAGACTCTGAGTTGAATGAAAATCAGGTCAAGCAAGCTTACATGCAGGAAGAAAGGAGTAAAATGTGGAACAACAACAATTTGGAGAATAAAGGGATAGGTGTGTCAGGACTGGAGTTCAAAAAAGACAAATGCTTTTAGAGGAAGAGAGTTGTTTTTATGTTAAAGCTGAGGGACCAGCTAAGATCAAAGGGACATAAACAATGGGTGGACTCCATGTTGAAAGGGAAAGGACTGGTGGGTGTCCAGAAGGAGGAGCTTGACCAAGAATGGGACAATGAGCCTTGCTACCCATGGTTTTACTGTCAGCTGAGTTAATGCAGGTGGCAGAATATCAAGGTTTACACACCACAAGATACATGAGGATCTGAACAGATATTTTGAACCTTGCTACAGACTGTCATATCATAATATAATAATAAAGCTGTATGGGGCCACATAGGATTATGTAGTCCAACCCTCCTGCTCAAGGCATACAAAGGGTATGTGAAGTGGACCATATTCAATTCGGATTCAGCCTGGTTTGGGGGACAGTGATTCAATTTGTTGATTCAGATCACTGCCCTGATTCAATTCAGTCAAATCCAAATCTGAAGATTCGATGCTGATTCAGAGAATCAGTGATTCAGCCAGACACAGCTCTAAATGTTTTTTTTTACATACGTCGAGGTACTAGACGCAGCTTGTGAACACCGAGATGATGGGGCAGATGAAGCGTCCCCACAGGAGCACAGGGGGGCCCCTTGCTTGCTCAGTGGCACAACCCCCCTGCACTCACCCAGCTCAGTGATTGGCCATGGGGGGACCCCGGGTGCCCCCCCAGACCCAGGAGGCACCAGTTGCCAAGCTGAGGAGCAGAGGGAAGGTCCACTGTGTGGTCTGTGGCGGACCCGGAAGTGGACCAGAAGTGCTTCTGGTCCACTCCCAGGTCCACTGCCGAGAACACTGGAGACCCCGCTGTGCTCCCGTGGGACACTCCATGCACCCCACCATCTCAGCATTCACGAGCCGCCTGGTACCTTGAGGTATGTAGAAAAAACATTTAAAGCTGTGTCCATGTCTAAATCATCAAATCTCTCTGAATTGATTCGGAGGGTTCTTATTTGATTCAGAGAGATTAAAGGATTTCCTGATTCGATTTGGATTTGGAGATTCACCTGCCAAATAAAGCCAAATCTCCGCCGAATTGAATCATCAACCAAAGCTTTGCACAGCCCTAATAATCACCCGTCTAAACCATTTCATCCAAGTGTTTGTCTAACCTGCCCTTAACAACTTTCAATAAAGAAGATTTTGCAACTTTAGATCATCTGTTTCAGTGCTTAACCATTCTTATAGTTAGAAAGTTCTTCCTGATATCCAACTTACATTTCCCGTATGACTTAAGATTATTACTTCTTGTCCTTTCCCTTGGGACCACAGGGAAGAATCCATCACCATCCTCTTTATAACCACCCTTTTTCTATTTGAGGATTGTTATTAAATCCCTTCTCAATCTTGTCTTCTCAAGTTGTTTCAACCTTTCCTTCCCAGTCATGTGTACATCTTTGTTGAAATGTGGTGCCCAAAGCGGGACACAGTATTCCAAATGAGACCTCACCAGTGCTGAGCAGAGTGGAAGAATCACTTCCCTTGACTTGCAGATGACATTTCTGTTAATAGCTTTAATGGAAGCTAGTTTGCTGAAAGTTTTAGACAAATATATATATATATATATATATATATATAAATACCAGCTTTCAAAGGCTCCATTTCAATCATAGTGTAAGATATTTTAAATGTGCTATATTACATCACTGAATTGTAGATTCTGGTTCAGAGGCTGAGTCATCCATGTCACTTTAGCACTGATGTACAGTACCAGAAAATAAATATGGAGTGACAGATATAATTTATCGTGTCAAAATACACTTATGGGCAACATCATTTAATAATGATGCCACTGAACTTCAGGAGGGGAGCTCAAGATATCAGAAAAAAGGCCTCTAGAGGAGATTATAAACACCCAAGACATAGAAGAAACTGCAAGACAGGATTTTGAAAATGGAGATTGTCCCAATAAACCAGCCTAGTATGGCAGGCAACACCAAAAATATGATAAAGATTAAATTAAATATATAGGCCATGTGGCTTTTTAATGGAACATAAACACACACAAAAATCAAGTATCTCAACCTATGCTGTCAAATTCTTTAGAATGGAAGAGGGAATGAGATAAATTTGCTTTGGAATTTTAAACTGAGCTGCAAAATTTCATAGCAAGAATAAATATACTTTTCAATATTTTTTTTAATTGGTTAAAATTCAATAGAAAGGATGCAGTGCTTTCAAAAGATTCGTAAAGTAATTTTTCTAGGACTCTTGGTTTAGGCTGAAATTTGCAACAAGAATATAAGAGCTATAGATGGGCAGTGAAATCCCATAAATCCTTTTAAAAATCACAGCCTTCATCCCTCTAAAGCTGTTTAGGACCTTTTCATCAAAGTTAGTTTTGTGTTTGCTTCCAGAATTCATGCAGATGAGTTCAGGTAAGGAAATTCTACTTAGGAAAAGGCATAAGGTAGCACAACAAACTGAATAAAGTTAGCTTCCAGGAGGGGTAAAAGCTTTGAATAAGGAGTGTAAATATTAGGGAAATAAGTGGTAAATAAATAATATATTGTAAATTTTTAAACATAATTGCATAAAGCATTTTGAAACTCAGAAGAAGCTATGTACATGAAACACCTTTGGAAAATGGTACATATATGGCCTTCATGCTGGAGAATATTTGCAAATGGCTATTACACAGAGCCCAATATAGGCTATGTAAAATTCTGTGTACAATAGCATACCTTACTCCTTTTCATTTAAAAAGGTGATTTTTCTCTTTAGTACCACAACGCTTGATCATGCACAGCACTGTGATTCTCCTAAGAGCATTTCACAAGATCAAAACCAAGCTTACAATACCAGTGAGTTTATTCTTATTACTTGAATACCTGAGGTCTGATTCTGCTCCCATTGACTTTAATTGGGCAGAAGCAGGCTCTTTAAATACTTAATAAATGGGCACATCCAGGGAAGGGATTAATTTATTTTACTATTGTGTTACTGAGTTTTTTTGTATATGGTCCTTTTGAACATACTTGTACTAGTGCATGAAAACATTAAAATATTAATTAAAATGTAACCAGTAACAATGAAACATCAATCTAGGACTTATGTTTGCCAAAGTTGAGATAATGAAATGAGCAAAACATAAGTTTAGCATTTTTTCAAGATTGCATACATTTCTGTATCTAAAGTAATTCAGAATAAAGATTCTGTCACCCACACAAAACTCTAGCCCCAAATGCAATGCAGTTTGAACAGAACATGTTACATTTCAAACTTACAGCTATGAATGTAGCTGACATACATATTACATTACATGCCCTTGTTAGGCTATAATTCAGGAAGGCATCACTGTCCAGAATTGCACTTATATCCCACTGACTTCTGCAAATCCTGAAGCATGTGCTTAAAATTATGCATGTGATTAAGTACTATCCTAAATCTAAAACTAAAGGCTGCCTCTTTACTTAGGAGTGTCCTTTGTCAGTAAGCAGTCCCCTGGAAATCAAAGGAAATTTTTTATTCATCAGTATAAAGTCACTGGGAGACCTGTATGGATAACGGGGTGCTGGTCTATCCAGAATCAAAGTGTACCAGTCTTAGGCTCCTACATGTTAACCACAGCATAAAATGGCAAGGGTGCTATATGCACACCCAATTTAAAGCACCATAAAATGGCAAGCAAACCATAAAAATGTTACACACACAATGCAGAACATTTTTAGGGATGGCTTATATAGCACCTTAAAATTGAACAGGAAGCAGTTCTGGGACTGGGGCCAGCAATCAGCTGATTGCTGACTTCGGCCTTAGGACCATATCCAGGCTGGTATGAGACCTTGATATGGTTCTGGGCCTGACAATCAGCTAGAGCCACCTGGTATCATCCCAAGCTCTTCCAGCACTGGCAAGTAGAAAGGACGTAATTGGGATCTGATCCCCAAGTCCAACAACTGTACCTTTAAATGAACATGTGTCAAGGGCCTTAGTAGCAACAACCATGTTAAAAAGTGACTTAGATATGCAAGTAATTTCACTGGAATCAGAGGGAATAATATTCATTCTAATTCTATACTTTTTGAGGCAAGGATTGTCATTTTATTCTATGTCTGGAGACCCATGGTTGGGGTTCCTAGACACTTTCACAAAAAAGTCTTAGTATTGCAGGGTGGGCCACTGGCCATCAGTGCATCACCAATATTCCCAACATTCACTTCCTGTGCTTCTGAGAAACTTACCTCCCTCCTTTTGATTGCAAGCTTATTTAAAAATGCAAGAAATATTATCTTCCTTCTAACATATTTTAATTTGTTTTTCAGGACTCTGACCTGTCAAACAAACTTACAAACAATTTAAAAAAAATAAAATGCCTTTGGAAAATGTCCTGTTACAATATTTATAGCTCATTATATTCAAAGTATAAAGCATTGACTTTTAAATTAGTCGCATGAATTATAACTCATCGTCATCATGACATGAATAATAATGCAAAAATCGGATTCATAATTTATAAAAATGTTGCTTGATAGATTGAAAAATTGATATTTAAATCAGGTATTTAAAATGTATGAGTAAAAATTTTAATCAACACAAAAATATCATTTCAGGGATTAATGTTGCTATTAAGTAGAAGTCTGTACATTTTTCACGTGTTACTGTCACTGTCCATATTTACATAATAAAAGTTTGTACAATAATATGTATTCAAGCCATATTATCTCAAAGGTATGAAAGAGGCATCTGCAATCAAAAGCTGCTATTAAAAATGTTAACCCTTGCAATATTCAAAGTGCATGCAAATGAAGCAATATTTATCAAAACTTGATTGAAGGGCAGGGGGCAGGTGGAAACTCCATAACCTTCACTCCTATTTTATATGGTCAGTTTGACAAGGGTTGACCATATTCATGCTTGCAAGACATTTGGGGCGTTACAGACTTAACACTTTTATTGGTGAAAGTGCTTGGAAACCAGTCAAAACTCGTAATAGTGCAGAAGTTTGGTGCACAGACTAGTTTAAAAATGGCAGAACCCAGTCTAAGATAGGCCTGGATCAATGTGCATTCAAACTTAAACAGTTTAGGTTAGACCAGGGGGCTGAACTTAATAGATTTAGGTTAGACCCAGGAATTGGGGCCAGTGGTAGTGTATCTCCCTGTGATGGTGGCTGGTGGGGGGCCATAAAGGAACCTGGGATGCCAGCTGACAGTGACCTAACAGATACAAGATCAATTCATATTAGATCACTGCCTGCCGGCATCCCAGGTGCCTTTGTGGTCCCTCTCAGGGAGGTGCACTACCACTCGCTCTGCACTTCACTGTTCCAGTCAAGTGCCTAGCTAGTTCCACCCCAGGGCGTTCACAGAGCCAAGCCAGCACAGCAGCTGATGATGATGAGGGAAGACAGGGAAGGGGTTCTCAGCCATGTCCTGCAGCCCAGTAGGGCTCCCTGGGGCTGTGCCCACCCAAGCACCACCATGCTTCCTGTGAATGGGTGCAGCCCCAGGGAGCATGAAGCACAAATATGGGTGCCTCCACTGCCTGACTGCAGCTGACATGCCTGCAGCTGATGATGATGATGGGAGGGAGGCGAGTGTAAAATATGTGCTCAGCAGCCAATCAGGTGTGGCTCAACTGCTTGGCTGCACTCGGCAGCCTCCAACAGCCCGGGGAGCCCAATGGGAGATGTACAGGAGCACCTCCAACCTGCTGGTCTCAGCCAGTGCGGGTAGCCTGCACACCCCTCCTCCCCCCAACCACCAAGGGGTGAATATGTGTTCTGTTCATTCCTGGACTAACCTACTCAGCTTACAGAAACCTGCATAAGTTTGATCAATTCTACCTCAGGCTTTTTGAATGTCTGTATTTAGCCTTAATATATCATCATCATTAACAGTAATACCATTTGAGCAAATTTAGAATACATTTTCCAAAATGCAATAGATAGAAATATTGTATAGGAACCAAGGATACCGCATAGATAAAAGTTCTAGGACATCACTGCTATTATTAGTTGTATTGCAATGGAACAGAGCAATCTCAAACATAACTCAAGACCCCGTTGTGTTAGGAGATGTACAAATGCAGATCAAAAAGACAATCTCTTCCCTGAAGGACGAGACAATGGTTACGAGCATGAAGGGGGAAAAAAAGGCCAGGTAAAAAGGAAATAAATGACACCTGTATGTAAGGCTTGTTTCCCTCATAAGGGAGAACAGGACATGATGAAGACATAAAGATCTTACTTGTGGTCTTGTTAATGGGAGTTATACCCATGAAATTCAAAGAAAGATTTACTCCAGATAGCCTTATTGGTTTTTATACTTACATTGTAAAGCAGCAAATTCAAAGTGCTGATAAATGTACCATTGTTCTCTCTTACAGAAATAGCAGCTGATGACCTGAAACAGATTTAGAAACCAGAAACTACTGAAGAAGATGAAGCAATTCTTTTCTACTCTTGTGTTTTTACATTTCAGGGTTTCTTAACTGCTAAATCAGACCTTGCAACACATCACAAGGAGTAAGTGTTTAGGATTGGGTTGTAAACCTCAGAAAATAAGGATTTATTGTGAAGACAACAGCAGAACCTTAGCTACACTGGAAGTAATAGATGCTATTAAGAACATGAATCAGGAAAATAATTAACAGAGGGGCAAAATGACCAAAAGAAGACTTTTTTCCATGATGTACAATGTCTACTCAGGAAAAGTATTCTGTTGCAATACCCATTCATATAGTAGCCTTCCTAAAAAAATGTATTTCATAGGAATTAAAATTTGTATGCAGATACTTTTCTGTCATAGAAAAGAAGTATTTTGGAAGAAAATGTTTCATTAAATTAGGCAACAAAATATAGTAGCTTCAGTAAACTATTTTTTAATAACAATTCTACAAAGTGTTCCTTTCACCTTTCTCCCTGTCACTGTCACATCTTTTACAATCTTGAGTGTTACTTATTTCACCAGGAATAGACATCCCTCATTTTATATAGACAAATCTCAATATTATATTCATGTTGATATGCGTGCATATTGTGTTTATGTACATGGCTGGGTGGTATGGCAAACTAACGCATACTTACGAAGCAAGCTGGGTATTGTTGACCAAGTACTCCAATGGATAGCTACAACTAAATTTGTACAGAAGCCCAGGTAAATAGCTGATGATTGTTGGTGGATCTGGTGTATCTATATATCCTGAAACATTACCTATCTGTACCATTGATACATTCCCATATGCATTAACTCCTGGAACTGTGGATACCTGTTGAGAGAGATATAAATCTGAGTGTTTTTTTGTTGGGGGGGGAACAACAACAAAAGTCAAATTTTATGAACCTGTCAAGCCTCAAGTCATTGTTCTAAACTACAGAGGATTTGGACCTCTCTAGAGAGGCAATTAGGGATTTTTTTAATTTCATTTCAAGGGCCAAATCAGTTTCAAATTCTATTGGGTAAATTCCTATAGTCAGGTTCCAAATTTCGACTGAGCAGAGCACAGTCATTCAAATCTCAAGTCTGTGTGGCTCTGCCAGTGGGCAAGTATCCTCCCTCCCAGACTCATCAGTCTGGGGCTTCATATACTCCCCAAATCCATGGCATGCATCCTACATGTAAGCCCTAAGCCCAGAGGCCCTGGGGTTTGGATGCCCCCTACTCTTGCTTGCTCCTAGCCAAAATCCCAAGGAGCAAGCCAGGGGGGAAGCGAGAATGCAGTCCCTCATTCAGTACCATACCTAGAATCCTGGCAGCTCCTGGCTAACTTTTAGTATCAGGCTCCCCTTCACCATGGGTAATGATAATAATAATAAAAAAAACCAAAAACATTTTCAGGCCCCCTTTCTGTCCAGGCCCCAGGCAGCCACCTGGTTCACCCAGGCCTGTGTCCAGCCCTGCCCCCATTACCACAAAATTGTGCAGTCAAGTCTCCTGCATTTGGAAAAGCTTGCAGGGGTCAGCTTGCCCAGAGTGCAAGGAACAGGCCTTGCCTTATAACTACACTTGACCAGCTGATCGTGGTATGTCCCTCCCTAGGTAGGTAATTAGGAGAAATTATTGACATTATCAAAACTATTTATATTTTCATAAGGTCATTCTTAGAAACAGTTGAACAGCTTTGGCTGAAACTTTAAAAATAAAATGCATGCTGATACATATAATACTCATAGGGCTCATCTCATGAGATGTTTACCGTGGACCTGCCTAATTAGCTCCACAGTAAATGTCTCAGCATCTATACATGAGGCTTTATTAGGGTCTGACTCAGCTATCATTTACACTGAGTTACACAGGTATGAAACAAAACATCAAATTCAGGCCCTGACTGAGATATTGAGTATAATAAATGTGTGGTTCTCTACTAAAGACCAGATATCAGAGTAATTTATTCACCACAGATGAGAAACCAAACTCTTTGGCTCCAGAAATACTTCCCATTTCACAGCTTAATCAATTGTTCACACTATTTAGACATCCCTTCTGCACATTAAATATATGATGCATTTAACTGGTGAATTGTGTAATAAGTTTAGCCCAGCCACCTGGGCGAAGTTATTATCACATGATAAAAGTGACCATCTATAAAAGAGCCATCCAGCTACAAAGTTAGTGTTTGAAAATGTGTAACAACTCTATAGCTGATTTCTATCCAGCTTTAATTTGAACATGAAGGAGGGTCTAGACTTCCTTACTTCTGCTCGCCAACCTCTAGAGAACAACATAAACACAGATATTTGAACCAGCCTCATGCCATCCAACATAGCCCTGTGCTATGCTCCTGGATGGTATATAAAGTAAAAATTACAGCTGAGTAAGAATAGAAATATCTGTCCCAGGGGAAATGATAATGTCTTGATAATTGTGTTTGTCATGAACAAGGATGAAAAAAGATCCTTAGAACATATTTTTTTTAATTTTTTATTTGGTTTCAATTGGTTTTAGGTCCATTCAGCACCAAAGGAGACTGGTGCATTGTCTCATGTGAGGTATAGTTCAGATGGCTGCTGTACCCATTCCTCTGGAAGGGTTGGAGTTCCTAACCAAGCTACATTTTCCCATGATGCACCACTGCATCAGAGGGGGAACTATGTTGCATCTCAGCCCAAAACCCTGGCCTACAGGAGAGAATAGAGCTATCCAACTTCCCATTTTGTCTGGGTAAAGAAAAGAAACCCCAAATTAAATATTTTGTTTTGGTTTTCTAAATGGAAATCCAAAATGTATCGGTAAAATTCACTGTTCCCAATGAAAATTCTAAATTTGCCAAAAATGGCACTCTCCATCAAATAAATAAATAAGATAAATTCATCAGAGAAAAATTCTAAGTCAATGAAGTCAAAATATAAATTTCTTGGCTATTGCTCTTACCTAGTCCTCAAATTCCTGTTCACCATCAAGATGCCTGGCTATCAATTAAAAGTAAATATTATTGTAAAGAAATATCTGAACAATGTCTGCCAATGAAAGATCCTGTGTATCACATATGTGTATTCTATGCACAATTAGCATTGTCACCGTTTCACTGAGATCTTGCCTTACCACTAAAGTGTTTCCACAGGTTTCCAAAGTGCTCAGATTGATGATGAAAATGACCACTGCTGGAAAGGTGTTGTTATTGATAAACCCCCTGCAGTGAGCATCCCCATGTTTCCCATTCAGTGCCAAATCTGTTTCAGAATAGCCGGAAAAAAGAACTGTGCAAAAATTAATCTTCATAGTAATTGCCTGTACTCCACAGTAGACATTGATATCTCTTTCAGCTGCAACAAAAATGCAGAAAGATGTAAGAAGTTGCATTTCAAGTAACAGCCCTGTATGAATACTAAAATAACAGCTATGACAGTTAATTTGGATATATTCTAAATAATTCTCAACTCTGTCCTTATGGAGACTTGCTACTCTCAGAAGAATATCAGGAAAAGTTGCTAAAGTTTTGTTATAATTATACAGAACTTCACTAATCTGTTCTTTACCTTGACAGGAGAATCAAATGCATCAACAGTGTAATCTACCATATAGTGAGATGATTACACAAAAATTCACTGTTCACGAAATCAAACAGACAGGCAATGCAAAGAGATAGAAGCTGTCAAGTGATCAAAGTCCACTCTGGCAATCCTCACATGCTTATGATGGCCAAAGTTTTCAATAGCAATTCAAGAGGCTGAGTTTTGCCCTCCAGTACACTTGTACAACTCCTGTGAGAAACCACATGTGCATATTTGAGGCAGGATGGGGTCCCCTTGGTGCAAGACCTACAGGCCCAATCAGTACAACTAATCGCTTTGAACTTCAGTTAACAGTTCATGAAAGCAACTTACTGCAGCACTTCCATTTTTTTTTTTTGTTTCAGAACTGTCACCCTGAGCATTAACAAAAAAATCGGTTGGCTTGTGAGAGGTAATGATCAGTGCTGTAAAATACGTTGGCACTTTATCAGATCATACATTATGATGATCCAAAAGATGGAGAAAACGGCAATTACTACAACTAATCTTTTTTTGTTTTGTTGTGTTTTGATTTTGTTCATATAAAACAGATGAAAACATTGCCTTTCTTCCTTGAAAATTTTGAGACTCTTGTGATCTCCAATGAAAACCTGAAAGCATCACATTAGGAACAAATGATGGTTTTGTTTAGCTACTATGCAGGATAATGTAGCTCTTATCTTCAAGCACGCTTCTAATGGCAGACTATGAAACATTTTTGCTAGTGCTCTACAAAATGACATCTTTCATTGAGTTAAATGCAGGCATTACTCCTTTAAACAACAACTAATTTATTACTGCTCCTCAAAGATTTAGTGCTATTAAAAATGGCAGAACAACCTGAGTCGGATTAAATTAATTGTTTTGCTGCATTGCTACAACAGAGGGGAACTGAAGTCTCCATTACAATACACTGACTCTTCCGAATGGCACAAAGGTACGTACAATTTCATACAAATAGCCTTAATGGTGGTACTAAAGTAAAAAATAATCAAGGACAGGACATGATAGGCCAAACACTGTCCTGAAGTACATGATGTTAAACATTACACACAAAACATAATCTAGGTGGAAATGGTTATTGGAAGCAAAGCAGGACTTGGAGGGGTAGATTCAGTATATAATTCTCCTGCATTCCTATTGAGTGGAATTACTTGCAATGCCTAATGAAGAAAATCAGGTCCTTCATATCCAGGAGGGGAGGATGAAGTGTAATTCAGTCCAGTTGGATCTCAAGGGGAGGGAGCAGCAGGATAAGAGGGAATACCAGGACAATGTGTCATTACAATTATCTTTCAAACCTGCAAGCAGGATCCAAAAACTACCCTCTTCCCTAACTTCTTGTAAAAAGTGGTTTTACTTCACAATTACAGTCACTTTCAAAATCCCCATATACTTTAAAGGACTTAAGGGGCTATATGATTTATATATTATTATATCAGGAATACATTGCAGTGGCCCTTATAAAACTGAGACTTAACCCTGTCTAATTCGCCTGTTCTGCAACACTGAACCCAGCATATATGTTAGAGGCATGTGTGAATCCAGGTGTAAATACACCTACATGTCTCTGAATGCTGTAGTTCAGGATCATGTCTTTTCAGTTCATGATACTGAAAAATACTAACTGTGTATGTGTGTGTACACATACACCCCTCCCCACCCAAACAAATTGTTTTCCCCCATAAACTATGAGAAGTATACAAAAAGATTCATGACTATATGGCTAAGTACAGACAGTAAAAAAGCCTGACGCTAAATTGTTTCATCTTCGCAGGTTAGTCTAAGCTGCATAGACTGAACCGATAAGCAAGTGAACTCATTCCATTTCAATTCTGGAAATTCAGCCACATGCCTGCAGTGGGCCAGGCCAGAATCCGGGGGGGGTCTAGAGCACATCTCCCAGCTCAACTGCAGACAGCAGACAGCTTGGACCAAGGCTGGCCCACCCACCCTGTGAAGGGGGAGTTGTCAAGAAGGTGCAAAGCATCCTGGGATTCTGGGGGACCATAAGTTAACTTGAATCTGAAAGGGACCTGGGACAGAATTTCAATAAACCAATTTAACCTAAATCAGTTCAGTCTGATACTACATCCATCCAGGTTTATCTTAAACCAGTTTTGGCTATTTTGAAAGTGGTTTTTGTACACTGAACTTCTGCTGTGTTATAGATTTGAACCAGTTTCCTATCATTTATAGCCTATAAGATAAATTCATGGCAGTCTGAGCGGTCCTTAGCTCAGTTTAAGTCAGGCACATTTTTTATCTTTTGCCTTACTTTAGAACTATGTGAGTGGTTCTCAAACCTTTTTAAACTCAAGGCACCCCTTGTTACATTCAGGTCACCTCTCAGAAAATGCCAGCTCTTAGCATTCACTCAATTTTTTACTACAAAAAAATAATATAGCATTTTTTCTGCTGCAAGGAACTCAGAAAAATCACAATAGATTGGAAATGTTTTTGACACTATGGATTCCTATCTAAAATCTCTGGGTTTATCTTATGAATCATGTTTAGGTGCCTGCAGACCTAACAGTACTAATATTGCATGGCATCCCACAGCACTCTTAGAAGGATTTTGCAACATCCCAGCTGGATCTCTGGCTTATGGAAAAATGTACTGAAGACTAAAGCAGATCAGAACATTGGTTGGAATTCTGTTATATCAGAAATAGCTGTTCCGTGGAAGTCAGAAATGTTTTGTGGGGATGTATTTATCTTGGGGAAATTTTCATCAAAATGGTTTTTAGGGTTCAGTGCTCTCTGATTGCTTCTGATGAGAGCTACCTGAATTGCTAACTTGAGTTTTACAATCCAAAACAGTCATTTTGACACAATTCTTTTCCTCAAAGCTTTTTTAGAAAGTATTTCTTTTTCATTCTGACTCACAACAAAAAAAAAAATATATATATATATATATATGAATCTCAGCTCTTGTCATGAAAAAAAATGGTCCTTCTCCAGAAAAGCTCTGTGAAGACCTCAGGTATATGATCCCATTACAGATTTGTAGACCAGGTCTAGTCTTCAATTAAAAGGATATATCCTTTTCAGTTTATTGAAATAATATTTGTCTTCTACCCAATTGACTAGCCTTAGTTCTGAATCAATCTGCAAATAGCATAAATCAAAATCTGTATGATTAGTATTTATTATTATTATTTATGCAGCAAAGATGTGCATGATGTCACCCTAGAAATAAATCATAAAAATAAAATCACATGAAAAATGGATGGCTCGCTGCTGCCTTTCTGTGGCTTGCATAGGAAAGATTTTATTTACCGAAGCTGTTTACAGAGGTTTGTAGAAGCCAAACTCGCCAAACTTTTTCCAGTTGTTTTTGTGCAAAACACCTTTAAATCTGTGCCCAGGGCTCATGCCCCAGTCATCTACCCCTAATTAGCTACTGCTTATTGTTGGTGGTGAACGAGCAGTAAGGAACCTAAGAAGACTTTGAAGTTGGGGGGACTAGCAGTTAGAGGGGGAAAAAGATACTCTGCTTTTGAATTGAACAGATTTAATCTAGAATTCCTGACACACAACAGTCTTAGTATCCAACAGGACCACTGATGCAACAGAGTTGCAGTTTAAAGGTGGATGCACACAGTAAACAGCTAGCTCGAGTTCATGAGAATCAAGATGCAAATATAAACCTCTCCATACATATGAAACAGAAAAACTAATCATAACAGATGTAATCACATGCCAAAAGGAAAGTATAGTTCTAAAGCTGTTAAAACATTCTTAAGCAGTCTGAGTGCTGGCTTGTACATACAGTACAATAATTACAGATAGATTTGAGATGCAGAGGGCATGGTTCATTACTGCTTTACTTTGGCTTTCTGCCAGTGTAGGCTTTGGTGATAGCCAGCTTAGAAGGGCAGCAAATGACACCTCAGGGGAACTGTCATTTAACTTAAAGGAGGTGTCACTGGACACTCATTCCCTCCTTCCCATAGGCCCAACATTAGGAGAGGACAAGGGTCAGGTCCCTGCCCTCAGATCTTCAAGTTGTGCTGTGGCAAATCAAGTCATTTTGGCTCGAAGGCAGAACCAACAGGGATGCAGAGGTGTGGCTTAGCTCGAAGGCAGAACCAACAGGGATGCAGAGGGGTGGCTGGGATGTACCCTTTTCAACTGGCTCCACTGAGGAAGGAGCCCCCATTTTTGTAGGTTTTCAGCTAGCTCATAATTTTAATAAAAACTGACTCTGGTCAGTAAATCCAAGCTATTATTTACAAAGCTCTTTAAAAAGTAACACAGCACAATGCTGTCGTAAGAGTTCAGTGCTATACTCTTTTCATTCCAATTCTATTGGTAACACAGGATATAAGTCAGCTCTGTAACGATGGCTTTTATTTTCCAACCACAGAACAAATAAGGGAGGCAAATGGCAGAGGTGAAGTAGGGAGCGGTAGTCTGAAGTCAGTCAGAAGAGAGGGTAGAGATGCACCTTCACAGACTAACTAAATAAGAATGTGGGTTCATGAAATCTTGTGGGTTTTTTATGCATCTTAGTTAGTGAGACAATTTTAGGAAAGCATGCCCCAAAATACAGAAGGCTAAAAAATGTTGTTTCATTCCTGATTCTTGGTGTAACATAGCACTGGTTTTCATGGTATTTGATGTTTTCAGTACTTCCTTATTAAGTTACAGCTTTCTTAACATAGACAACAGTGTTTATATATTTTCATTTATATGTATTCATTCTCTCTTTTTATGGCTTGATCTCTAAGTTCAATGGCAAAATTAAGTTTGATTTTTAAAATTTATCATCATAAATATAAACTTGGTCTCTTTCACTCTAACAAGGTGACATTTTAAAAATCCCAATTGAAAGCACCCAATCCTTTTAAATCTGTAAACAATAATTCTGCCAATATTACCTGTAATGAATTTCTTGGATATAACTCAACCCTGGCACAAGTGGGTCAATTCCCATTATGTTAATGTAGTTACACTTGAGGTTTAACTACAGGGCTAAATCTGGCCCTTCTGCGTTAATATGGATATAAAATGCAACACTAGAGGTGTTTCATTATCATTTAGATAGTTAACATTCAGTTAGTGTGAAGTTCTACCCGTAGGCTTCACACAGATTATAGCTTTGTATTTAAAAATAATCATTGCTGCAAATCAAGATGATAAAGAACCCACTATAAAAAGCCAATTAAACACTTACCAGGAAATCTGCTATGCAGGTTTGCATCACAGTTATATCCATTGAACTGCGTAGTCACTGAAAGCACCTTAATTGTCAGCAGGAGCAGTAACCATACCTGTTCCATTGCAAAACCTAGCAAAATATTATGTAGTTATTGCATGCATCTGTTCATTTCATTAGAGACTTACTACAAAGACTTAATGAACCCATTACCACTTTGGGGATGGCGTGCAGCACAAGAATTGGATACCAGTTTCACAAGCTTAAGGGACAAGGGACCAGGGGTCCCATTTCTCAGAGTGCTGAGAAAAAGTAACTCCCATTGTTTTCTAGTGGGTTTATTTACAGACTTTAGCAAATGAATAAGGTTCAGGGAGGATGAAAAGAAGCCCCTAAAACAGCTAGGTAACAAAGTCTTCAAAAGTGAATTACAAAGATTTCAGAGCACATTTAATAGTTTACATACAGACAGTAATTCTGTTGTTTTAATATTAGATATTTAAGGAAGGAAAATGTCAATTTAAAACAGCTTTGCTTCTGCAAGTCTTTGAAAACTGAGCAGCTATAAGGATGGTTAAGTTCTCTATGTCTTACTGCCAAATTCCACCTTGAGAAGCATGGATGCAGTTCCACTAGCCCTCAATATAGAACTGGCTTTGTTTTTTCCCTTGTTTGTTTTCAATAGAGTTGGACAACCAGACTAAGAAATTAGAACAAACAGACTTTTCAACCTCCACCTTGAATATTCTCCCTGGGAGAAAACCTTGAGGAGATAGCATATGTGGAATAGACACACAGGCAACCAGAAGAAATGGTTAAATTTACCACAACTTACACAATATATCCCAAATACATTTGACAACAGATCTAACAGTTGGGGAATTTAAAAAATATAACTTGTAATAGTATACAAAGTGTAAAGTGATGTAGGTGCAACAATCCAAAAATTATGCAAGAGGCAAGATACCTTTTGTTGGACCAACTATATAGTTGGTATAAAAAAATCCCTGCCTCTCCAATAGTATACAAATAGTAAGTAATTCCCCTCACTTGGAAACCTTGCACAATTCTTGTACAATTCTGTGCATTTCTAGCAACAGAAGCTCTCTAATTTTAAGAGGTTGTAAAATATAAGGTTGGTGCTTCTGTAGCGCGAGCATCGCTGACCTATCACTCTGAGATGACAGTCATCACTATCCTCTCAAAGGATCTCACAGTCTTTCACAAATTGTGTATATATACACATACATACTGAAAATGCAGCCACTTCTAGCATGCTGAGTGGCAGCCAAGTATTGCCCCAGAAGAGTTTAAAACAGTGGAGGGAGGAAAATCTCTAGGCAGCGACTCTAGGTCAAATCTGCAAAAGTGTTAGTCAATCTTCAGTGTCTATAGAGAGTTCAATTCAGTGAAATTAATGGAGACTCCCAATGCCTTTATTTGTTTGGTTTTTTTATCAGATCCGCAGAAAAAGTCAAACATTTTTTAAAGTCTCGCTTGGGCATACAATGCCCATATGGCATTTTATTCTATACATAAACATTTCCCTTTAGCCTGGCAGGGGCATGGAAAATATCAAATCCAATTCTGAAACCTGCAACAGGAGACGAGCAAGGAGTGGAAGATTCGGGGTATGCCCTGTTAACCCTCCCTCTCACGATCTACTCTCTACCACCATGTGAGATGCGATATGGTGATAGATGGACCTATTGGCTAACCCAGTAAATATTTTTTATATTCTTATGTTTTGCTTTCATTTACATCTCAGCAATCCCAGTGACATTAAGGTGGTTAAATCAGCACTGCTTAAAGAAATCTGACCCATTAATTTCTACTATATATTGCTGGAAGGTCCAATGAATAAAAAACAAGTACTGAAGGGAGCAGTCTCCTGCTAAATGTGGAACATTCAAATAAGACTATAACTTGTCCAAAAGCAGCTTGGTCTGGCAACATTTGTGCAACTACTAGGTAATGATATCTGGCACAAAAGGGCAAGGCCATTTTGCTTCAAAAGGATTGCAAAGGAGTTGATGAGAAAAAACGGTTTGCCCTCCATCTCTCTCCCATTATATCCTTCTGTAGGTTAAAGTTGATGAAGAGAGTTGAGAAAGCCAGGAGAGAAAAAATACCTGCTAAATACTATAAAAAAATTTTTTTTGCATTCATATGCTTTCCCCTCCTCACCCTGTGTTACT